>NC_137614.1:8514009-8536509 GCF_963280865.1 Gymnoscopelus braueri
GAAGTTCTCAAATAATTGTAGTAATTTGCCTCTGAGATGTAGTGAAGTAGAAGTAAAGGTATTGACATTTGGAAAAACTCCAGTATAAAAATACCTCATAAATTGTACTTAAGTACATCTACGACACAGTAGTAAATGTACTTTCCACCGAGTTCGTGACTAACCCTAACGCACCGAGAGATGCACCCAGTGAACCCTGGGTAACCTGAGGCGGTACTAGAGGCTGACCTCCGTGACCTCCATGCATAATCCTGACCTTAAGCTGTACGCTTACAGTAACTGTGAAATGTTACACCCTTAAGCACATCACATCGTCACACGCGCACGCACACAGGCACGCACACACGCACACACACACACAGTACTCAAAATGTTTACTTAAGTAAAAGTATCAATACTGCAATATACAAATACTATGTTACAAGTAAAAGTTTACTTGAGTAAAAGTACAAAAGTATTGGCATCAAAATGTACTTGAAGTACCAAAAGTATAAGTACTCATTATGCAGAATGTCCCATTTGAAGTTTTCAAATGTATACAAATCTTTTGAAAATAGCAGATATACAAGCTCACAAAGCGTCACAATGCGACGCCTTGTGAGCTTGTAGATCGGCTATTTTCAAATGGCCGAAATGTAGGGCTTAAATGGGTGGGAATGTATGTTTTGTAATAATAATCAAAATCTACAAAGTAACTAAAGTTTTCAAATAAATGTACCGGAGTAAAAGTACAATATTTGGATCCGAGATGTAGTGGAGTAGAAGTAAAAGTATTCGAATTTGGAAATATTTGAGTAAAGAACAAATACCTCAAATTCCTACGAAAGTACAGTACTTAAGTAAATGTACTTAGTTACTACACTACACTGCGCACACACACACACACACACACACACACACACACACACACACACACACACACACACACCCACACACACACACACACACACACACACACAGAGTGCATCACTTATTCATACCTGGCATTTTCCCTCAGCTAAATAAGGGCAGCCTTTGAACCAACACGCTGGTCCTCTAGCGCTGGGGCTGCATTACAGCGCGGGCCTGGGCACTGCAAGCCTATATACTGTATCCTCCACAGTGGTGGAAAAAGTACTCAAATGTTTTACTTAAGTAAAAGTATCAATACTGCACTGTAGAAGTACTCTGTTACAAGTAAAAGTCCGGAATTCTAAATTTACTTGAGTAAAAGTACATAAGTATTGGCATCAAAATGTACTTAAAGTACCAAAAGTAAAAGTAATAAAATGTTTGAAAATAGCCGATCTACAAGCTCACAACGCGTCGCAAAGCGACGCGTTGTGAGCTTGTAGATCTGCTATTTTCAAATAGCCTATGTATAAAATAGTGCTAATTATGTTTCGTAATATCATAATTTATATCTGAAAAGTACAATATTATTAAAAGTACAATATTTGCCTCTGAGATGTAGTAGAGTAGAAGTAAAAGTATTGGAAATTGGAAATACTCAAGTAAAGTACAAATACCTAAACATTTTACAAAATAGTACAGTACTTAAGTAAATGTACTTAGTTACTCTCCAGGACCAGGTTCACCTGCATTACACCGCGGGGCCTGTGCTCTGTAAGCCTATATCCTCCTCCAGGCCCATGGGTTCACCACGGTGCAGCAACCCTACTCCAGAGTGACTGGTGCCTTCGTCAAAATAATCAAAATGTAGGTTAATCCAGGCCTAGGAATTGCGCACGGCTAATTGATCTTTGACCGCGTTGTGCCGGGTAGCAACAACCACAGGGTTTGTGAGATCCGCTGGTGGGCACAGGTGTGATGGTGACGGTGTTGGGTTGCGCCGCTGGGCAGCGACGGGGGAGAATTAACCGCTCATGTATCCTGATGTGTAACGAGGACTGGGTTAGGGTTACCGCCGCTGTGTAGCAACAACCACATGGATCACAGGAGCTCGGACTGCAGACTTAACTAAGCCTAGGCTGGGGCGCTGAAGCACGGAAAGCAAACCTTTAAGTACCGTTGCCATAAGGGGGCGATCACACCAGGATGTGTCACAACACGCTGCTAACAAAATACAGTGCAAAAAAAAACCTAATATAGTGTTGCTGTGGTATGGCGTACCTGCAGTGCACTACTTACTCTTACACCACGCCACATTTTTCGAGCGTTTTTTAGACACATAGAAGTTAAAAGGCGCAGCGTCGCAACGCTCGCCACAGTGCTTTTAATCAAGACTGCCAAATACAGCGATAGCGCTGGCAGCCAAGAAACACTTTCTTTCGACACAGAGCCACAGAGTGTCACAGAGCGCCTGCACCTGTAGCGAAAAAGCGACACGTCTTGTCTAAGACAGTGGTCCACAAAAATGTTCATGTCAAGGACCACCACATTAATATGTATTTGGCTGCAGACACCCATCTGAACATATCTTGTGCCAGGGACCCCATACGATATCTGTGTTTCTTGAAAATAGCAGATCTAATTTGCGGCCGCTTAATTCACACGCCCTTGAAATGCGTGAGACTTTCCTAGTCCGTGAGTAACAGGACCTTTGGAAAGAATGGGAAAAGGTATCTATTCAGGATACATTTTTTATGTATTGCAGGCATATTTCACTCTGAGAGCAGTACCAGTCTTCACGGTGGCAGTGGTGTAAAGTACAATTGTGAGGTATTTTTACTTCACTGGAGTATTTCAAATGTTCAATACTTTTACTTCTACTCCACTACATCTCAGAGGCAAATATTGTACTTTTTACTCCACTACAATTATTTGATAACTTTAGTTACTTTGTTGATTTTTATTATTATTACAAAACAAGCTCACAACACACGCGTTGTGAGCTTGTAGATCTGCTATTTTCAGAGATTTGTATACATTTTAGACATGATAACTTGTGAAACGTGCAGTGTTGATACTTTTTTAGTAAAAAAATTGAGTTATTTTACCACCACTGACGATTATAACATAATCGCCTAATGGCACTTGGACGCAGCATGTGAAAGCCTGCTTGGATTCAGCAAACGATGCGGTAGATTTAAAGAGTACAATCCTCAGCGTTCATTTAACCCATTAAGACCTGGAACACATCTGTGTCACTTTAGATTTCATTGGCTATTCAAACATAGCAGATATACAAGCTCATATGAGCTTGTATATCTGCTATTTTAGAAAAATCTTGAATAATTTTTTTTTTGATTTTTTTCAAAAAACTGTTAGGATTTTGAAAACATTTTTAAGAATCGCCTCAGTAAGAGTGTACAAATGTGGTTCCATTCTGAGGATTCCACAGTGTACTGTGGTCTGGTATTTGGCACAGCAGTGCAGAGAGGGGCGAGGAAGGCCCAGCGAATTAGGATGCATTGATTCTGTGTCAGAGAGAGAGAGAGAGAGAGAGAGAGAGAGAGAGAGAGAGAGAGAGAGAGAGAGAGAGAGAGAGCGAGAGCGAGAGAGAGAGAGAGAGAGAGAGAGAACGAGAGAGAACGAGAAGAAGGGCAGGAACTATTGAACTTTAACTTCAGAGTCCGTCTCTCTGGTCAGGAGTAGAAATAGCCTTCAAAGGGAGAGCGGCCTGTAAATAGACGCTGACAGTGCTTTGTAGCGGCAGTTGGATCTGATCTGAACCGGCTTTTCAAAGACGCCACGCGCATGTCACGCTGAGAGCTCAGCTAGAGGCCAAGATGAAAAGAGACGGTACGTGGCGTGAAGAAACATTAAATTCAAAATGAACATGTGCCGTGTGCGAGGCAATTAGTAACCATGGCGATGAATGAAGGGGAGGGAGGAAACATGTTGCCTTTCACACGAACGAGCTCGTCTCAATTCAGAGGGCTGCAGCGCATTGTGTACTCACGCACACATTATGCAAATATGACAGACGTACGTGTCCATGCATGGTTGCAAACGGTGTTGATTTAGTCGACTAAAACTATGAGGAAAATTGTTTGTCGACTACCTTTTTTCACTTACTAAAACAATATGAAAACGAAATAAAAACTAAGCTATGACGACTAAAAATATGACTAAATATATTGACAGTTTTGTCATCAAATTAAAACTAGACAAAAATGTTTGGGGAGGGACTAGTGGAGAAGAGATCCAGTAGAACTAAGACAGACAAGTCATCATGGGTGCGCACGGGTGTAAAAAAATTTGACGATCTACAAGCCGATCTACAAGCTCACAACGCGTCTCGGCATGCAGCTAAGTGAAAATCATTTCGATGGCATCACGGCCCTCCAAAAATACATGTTAGTCGACTAAATCAGCTGTAGATTTAGACGACTAAAATCGTATGATATTTCAGTCGACTAACACTAGACCAAAAGTAAAACATTCCAGATGAATAAAATATGACTAAAACTAAACAGAATTTTATTCAAAAGACTATGACTAAAACTAAAAAAGAATTTGCTGTCAAAATCAACACTGGTTGCAAATGCAGCATGTGCATAGTAAACACACAAACTCACACACACACACACACACACACACGCGTGGCTGCAGCGGAGGCAGGAGGATGGATGAAAGATGAGAGGGAGGACGGCTAACACAAATCAGTCCCACATCCCACATCAGTGCTAACGCTGCAATGATACTAATCCATCAGACAGTCATTGCTAATGCTGCTGATAGCTGATCTATCAGATAGACACGCACACAAATACATGCGTGCCGCGTATGTACACGCACGCACGCACGTGCGCGCAGTACTGTACTTACAGTAAGTACAGTACTCACTCAAGTCAAGGCACCGCTGCCAGGATGTGATCCGACTCATTCATGCATTTCCTCGGCCCTCGCAGCAGCACACACATGTAATACACGCATTCTTCACTTAACATATGGTATTGTTCGGGCTAAGCAGCCTTAACGGCATGGGGATACGAGCGGGAAGGAAAACGATTATGGAAATTATGTTTGTAGGGGGGGGGGGGGGGGGGGTTAAAAAGAAGGGAAAAAGCTACACTAATACCGCAGGCTGGCGTGTTGTTGAGTGAGCGTGAGGGGGAATCTTAATGGTATTTATTCAATACTCTGGATATAGTCTCTCTCAACGCATTGCTGTTTGATAACGTTAAGTTATCCCCAAAACGGGTACATCTCAGCACATTCGCCGCTGGCACCGTTTGTGTGGGGGAAAAAAACACAGGCGGCGTGTTATCGAATAAAAAGAAAAGGAGGTATTTGAGGACTGATCGCGGCGGAGGAGGCGAAATCGTTCTTGAAATGAATAGATTGCTTACTTACTCTCACGCTCTCCATTAATTGTCTCGTGCACTGTCTCTGTGTCCACTTAGAGGGGATTGCATTAACCTCTACCATGTCTCTTGAGGGCTGACGAAGCTGCCCCGTGGCCCTCTCTGTTAAGACACTGTATTAAAACTCGTCCTTCTTTGGCTGGGATCCCTGTCTGGCTCCTGTCCAGACCACACTTTGTGAAGTTGCTGTGTGTGTGTGTGTGTGTGTGTGTGTGTGTGTGTGTGTGTGTGTGTGTGTGTGTGTGTGTGTGTGTGTGTGTGTGTGTGTGTGTGTGTGTGTGTGTGTGTGTGTGTGTGTGTGCGTGTGTGTGTACAGTACAGAACCTAATAAGCAATCTGTGGGCCAAGGCTAAGGTCCTCCTTGGCTCTGTGTGCATTTGAAAGCCAGTCGTCCCTTCCATGCAATACCTTTGTGAGAGCTTTGTGAGAGCGTGGTAGCGTGTGCACGCTGTGCGCGTGGCGTGTGTGCGTTTGTGTGTAGAGAAAGAGACACAGAGAGAGAGAGAGAGAGAGAGTTTATTGGGTTACTGGAGAGGAAAGGATAACACAGCGACAGATCCCGGGGCATGCTTGCTTAATTATGTCTCAGTCCCTTTGCCTTTAACCCATTAAGACCTGAGGCCGATTCTATACAAAATGTCTTCTAAATCCTGCACTTTTAAAAAAAAAACATAATGTTGCTATGTCAGTGGTTCTAGAACTTTTCCATGTCAAGGACCACCCAAAATGATATGTATTTGGCCGCGGACCCCCATCTCAAAATATTTTGTTCCAGGGTGAAAAAGCCTCAAAAAAATATCTTAACTCTCTGCCTGCCAAAAACGTTTTTTTATTATTATCAAAAACGAAATAAAAACAATTCTAAAATGATTCTTCATTTTTTGGGTTTTTCCGTTCTTCACAAAGAACCAGGAGATAACATTTTCCAAAAATGTGCTGCTCCATTCACTTCAATGTAAACAAATATAAATTTTCCTATGTTTTACCATGTAAACTGTTGGCAGTTTTTGAGTACTATTTTTGAAAAACCCTGGCAGTTTAAAAATAAATAAAAATAATATATATATATATATATATATATATATATATATATATATATATATATATATATATATATTCAAAGATTTGCACAGATTTTCCAAAAAATAGCAGATCTACAAGCTCATAGCGCAGCACTCGGTGCCGCGCTATGAGCTTGTAGATCTGCTATTTTTTAGCCAAAGAAATAAAAAAATGACACAGGTGCGTTCCCGTTCTTAATGGGTTAACTAATGACACAGTCTGGAGTCACACTCGGTTGCACATTGTGCTCCTTACACCTGCGATTACTTCGGCAGCCAAGGCACGGAGGTAGACAGAGACACGTGCACGTGCATGCAAATATCCAGCCGCCCTCTCGCTCTTATGTATTCCCTCAGCGATTGCAACCGACTTCCTTTTCCACTCTCATTCTTTTCCAGCGGTGGGAAAAGTACTCAAATGTTTTATTTAAGTTTAAAAGTATCAATTACTGCAGTGTAGAAATACATTGCAGTAAAACTCCAAAATGTACTTAAAGAACTAAAAGTACTAAAAGTAGGAAGTACTCATTGTGCAGAATGTCAAATTTCACAAGTTTTCAAATGTATAAAAATCTTTTGAAAATAACAGATGTGCTGTACAAGCTCACAATGCGTCGCATCGCGACGCATTGTGAGCTTGTAGATCGGCTATTTTCAAATGGCCGAAATGTATATAGGGCTGAAGTGGTTAATGTATGTTTTGTGATAATAATCAAAATCTACAAAGTAACTAGTAACTGAAGTTTTCCAATAATTGTATAATAAAAGTATAATATTTGCCTCTGAAATGTAGTGGGTAAAAAGTACTGAAAATTGGAAACACTCCAGTAAAGTAAAAGTACCCAAGTACAGTACTTGAATACATTTACTCATTTACTTTACACCGCCGTTCTTTTCTCGAGCAATCTCTGCGAAACATTTTGGCCCGTCTTGAGCACACGTGTACCACTTAGAGCGGGCCTTGTTGTATTTCACAGTGTGTCCCGGCCCTTTCTAACTCCCACCCGCTGCCCTCTACCAGCTGGCTGTGCCCGGTCTCTTGTGCCCCTGTTTAGCTGCCCCTATACCCAAAAACAGCTGGCTGAGCTACAGGAGCTAGTTTAGCCATGTTCCTCTGGGCCCCATCACTCTGCCCTTGGTTACCATGAAATGGTCATACCGCTTCTCTTAAGTGTTGCCAGATGGGAAATATTGAATTATCGTACCGGAGGCTTCAAATTATCGTATTTGAAAATTTGTATTTAGTGTAAGAAACAACCTTGTTTGAGACTCCTACGAGACAAAAACGCATCACATATGCTGCGTGGAAGCAGGGAAGTTCCTGGAGCTACACAAATAAAAGCCTGAAACTGGACTGGAAAGCCGCTACCGGTGTTTTTAATGCCTCTAAGTACAGATCTAGGGTCAGATTTACTGATTTCCTGACTTATTTTGAAGAGTCAATTCGGATCGCGAATCAACAGCCAGGGAATTGAGTAAATTCACACACTTTTTTGTGAATTATCGTACATCTGGCAACACTGCTTCTCTTCTGCGCTGTCCCTCCACTTTTGAGGCGAATTGTTCCTGATTCATTGCCAAGCATAATTCAATAATATTGAATTGTACTTTCCTTGAATTACGCCAATTCACCGACTGCACGGAGGTACCAGTAATACAATACAAATAGCGTCAGACTCTCTTGTGCTTCTCGGAGTCGAGCTCAGTGAGGCTTAACGTATTTACACTCATATCGGAGGAAGAACAAAACAAACAAAAACAAATTATTCTGAGAAGTCTCCGCAGGGGAGTGAGTGCAAATAATGCTCACAGACTCGACCTTGGACTCAGGCAAGACAATGTCTCTCTCTGCTGCTCCCTCCTTCCCTCCCAGACGGAGGGGCAGGGTCAGCCCTAAGCACAAATGAAACCCTCATCAATGCAAACACACAGAGAGCGAGGAGAGAGGAGGAAAAACAGAGTGCTATTTTTAGGGCCCGTTAATGACGGCCGCAGCGGATCAGTTCCCTGGGTATTAGCGCGTGCACAGAGGATGCGAGAGAGGGGAGGTAAACAGACAGACACACCTGAATGCGCGCGCGCACACACACACACACACACACACACACACACACACACACACCCCCACACACACACAGGGAGCTAGAATTAGAATTGCTGTCTTGCCCCTGACATTCCTTCCACAGAGCTGTGTACGCTGAGGCCAATCGCACTGTCAAAACATTTCCCTGTGGCCAGGCGAGAAATACACAAGTCCCGACTCTGAAGCAGGAATACACAAGTCCTGACTGTGCAAGCTCTGGCACACAGGCACACGCACACACACACACACACACACAAGCACGCACGTGCGCATGCACACGCTCGCTCACGCGTGTATGCACACACAAACATAAAATAAACCGCCACACATAAAAAACATAACCCATTAAGACCCATCTGTGTCATTTTAAATGTCTTTGGCTATTAAAAAATAGCTGATATTTTGTGAAAATGTGTGCAAATCTTTCAAAAATAAATAAATAATATATATATAGTTTTTTTTACTCAGTCTTTGCTTCTGGGGGTCCCTGGAACAAAATATTTTGAGATGGGGGGGTCCAAATACATATCATTTTGGTGGTCCTTGACATGAAAAAAGATTGAGAACCTTATATTATAGTAACATACGTTTCCCCCCCACCCCAAAAAAAACTGTTAGGATTTAGAAGACATTTGTAGAATCCCCAGTAGTTAGTTTCAGTTTTAGTTTTTAGTTTTAGTTTGAGTTACAAATGTTCGCTTTATAAGATATATATTCAAAGATGCGCGCACATTTTCACGATTATTTTTGTCAAAAAAATAGCAGACCTACAAGCTCATAGCACGGCACTCAGTGCCGCGCTATGAGCTTGTACATCTGCTATTTTTGAATAGCCCAAAGACATTTTTAAATGACACAGATGCGTTCCCGGTCTTAATGGGTTAAGATACACATCACAGAGGCAAGCTGCATGTGGAAATATGTTTGTGTGTGTGTGTGGGGGGGGGGACATGGCATCACAGAGGGCATGGCAGCAGAAGCGTAAAGCACACTAAGCTCGCTGGTCTCTGCCGCTGGCTCGGCAGGGAGGAGGATATGAGCGCAGCAGGGAGCCAGCACATCAATGTATATAACCTCTAACTTGCACTCTATACTGACGACAGTTTACCCTATCTGTGCGGACAGATAATACGCTTATTATCTGGCAACCCATTGCTAACACGGGCTGCCATATTATTAACTTGGGACCGTGGCGGTATAAAGGGTGAGCCTCTATGATTGTCTCTGCCGAAAATAGATATTTAAAAAAACTATGTATTGACATGAAAGCCTCACCCCCCCCCCCCCGGGTCGTAAAGAAGTTTTCACATTCAGAAATGACTAAATTAAAACATTACGACCAGGCATTTTTACTAATTATTGTTATCAAGCATAAACAGTGGGTAAGACACAGTGTCTCACCTCTGGGCCAAGCCCCCAGAACCAAGAGGGAGCAGTGAAGCGTATTGTGACATGGTGGCCGTTCATAGGTACTGCAGCTTATTACAGTTGGGGCCTAACACATGAACGAGCGAAAACGACATCGAACAAATGGGCTCGACTCACTTGGCTTGCGCGTGGGGTTGCGCGCGGAGGTCACACTACTGCGCATGCGAGACGACGGGCAGAGTCGACGCAAAACGCGTCACAGAGGCCCCAAATAGGGGCGCTGGGTGAGCAACTCCATACAAGTGGATGCGGGCGGGGAGTTCCGGTGCCCTCTCTATAATTTTTAGCTCTATGCTCTGGGCCCTTTAGCGTCGAATTCATGACAGTCTGGTAAAAAATAAGTGGCTGGCTGGCTCCACGTGTATCGGAGCAGACCTGTGATTGTCTACGCCCTCCTCAAGACCAACAGTAGTGGTTGGCAGTGACGGGGATTATAGAGGCTATGCGCGTGACATCATCGTATCCAAAAGTTATGCGGGAACGCCTACTGAGTGGCAAAAAAACAACTTTCTGGCCTTGACAGTCCAAACAGAAAAGTCCTATCTGATTGTATTAAACAACGTCAAACTCACCAACATGGCAACTGTACGGAAAGTTCGAATTAACCTCTTTCTATCTGCAAAGTTTTTGTTTCATAAAAATCCACCGTGGACATGTTATGAGATACTTTCTGTCAATAAAGTCGGTGCAGGTGATTATTTTTCTAAGTGTCAGAGTTTGGAAGCGCTCGTTTTCAATAAAGCAATGTCCTGCTGCCTCCTGCATTATGTGACATTTAGAAACAGGTGGTACACAGGACCGTTGAGTGATTTCCAACGAGCGCTTCCAAACTCCAACACTCCATGCTGCTCAATGTTTTGCCACTCAGTATAGATGAGGGGGGGGGGGGGGGGGGGCGTGTCCCGGTGGAAAAATTATGCATGTGCATACTCTCTATACACAATCCAGAGAATTGGAATAACGACTAAATTGGGGAGAAACAATGACACAATAAACTACAGTACATCCCATAGACGGGAGGGGCGAATGCGCTGCGACTGCGACTGGCTAGTGCATTGTAAAGCCAACCAGCCGACCAATGGTGTACCTTCATCAGTCAAGAGATCCAGTCAGTCAGTCAGTCAGACAGACAATCATTCGCATTTGTGTCACCTGTGTAGGGCTGGGCCTGCCGTTGTGGTTCAGCCAAAACTATTTTCTCCTTTTCTGTTTACGCAGTCTTTTTTTTGTTGTTATTTTCATGCAGAAAGTGTAAAGATTGACCCATAAGGGTCCACCGTACTGTGCAGAATGTTGTATGCTCACACTAATTGGTGTCAATGGAGCACGAACATCTTTTAAATTCAGTGTTGTACTTTTACTGCACTCTCATCAGCAAACAACATAGCCAATGGGGCAGCTAAACTTGGGAGGGTGGAGAAAATGTGTTCACTTATGAATCACAATTCTTTTGTGTGACAGTTCTTATAGTACTGCACATTCACCATCCGAATAATACACATAATACACATTGTTGCAGCGATAAACACAATTTAACTATCTTTGTAATTACCAGTCTTGAGACAGGACTGCCCCCACAGGCACGCGGGACAGAGTACAGATGGATATGGCACGTTCTCCTTTGTAAATATTTGGAGTCAAGCTGAAAGCTTTTCCATTTCAGAGGTTCATTGTCCACAAACAAAGGGTTATGCTCATGTCAGCATGTATGTAGTCCATTTTGTGGATTACTCTTTGCCTATTTCCATATTAGCCCGTCCCAACAAAAGCAGACAATGCCATGTAATTTGAGCAGAACACTTTTTTTTTTGTCGTTGGCCCTTTGTCCCCTGTCACAGAACAAAAAGAGTGGCGTCGCCCAAAATGCCCTTTTCTCCTCAGGCTGTGTAACAGGCATTTGTCATCTGCTATCGAATGATTAGGAGACTAATGCCAGCTGTCCCTATGCCCTCCCCGTCGCTGTCAAAGTCATCTGCTTGCGCTGGATTTCTTTGCGAGTGCTGAGAGCTGAGAGGCACCCAAAAAAATGAGAAACATTTTTCGTCGTTTTTGTGGTCAGAAACTTTAGACGGACCATTTTTCAACCACTTGATTTTAGCCTCTATTCATCATTATTCCTATTAATCCATTAAGACCGGGAACGCATCTGTGTCATTTTAGATTTCTTTGGCTATTCAAAAATAGCATCTCATAGCTATGAGCTTGTAGATCTGCTATTTTTGAAAAATCTTGAAGATTTGTGCTAACATTTGAATGTAAGATATATTTTACTCAAAAGCTCAAATCTTTGCTTCGCTGGGGAACGAAACGTTTTGAGATGGGGGTCCGTGGCCAAATACATACAAATGTTTTCTAAATCCTAATAGTATGTTGCTTTATCAGTGGTGCTCCGACTTTTCCATGTCAAGGACCCCCAAAATGATATGTATTTGGCCGCGGACCCCCATCTCAAAATATGTTGTTTCAGGCTCCCCCAGAGTCTGAGTTAAAAATGTTCGCTTTAAAACATATACATATATTATTTTCAAAGATTTGCACAAATTATCCCACGATAAAAAAAAAATGCAGATCTACAAGCTTGTATATCTGCTATTTTTGAAATAAATCTTAAAATGACACAGATGCGTTCCCGATCTTAATGGATTAATAAAACCTAACTAAGCGAATGAGCATGGGATTAATACGTTGATATGCAAACAATATAACTGATGTCCCTTGGACATAAATGAGGTTCATCAAATTATAATATCATGATGATAAATATGGATATCAGTACATTTATTGCCATATCCTCCAGTCCTATTTGACCTTCACTGAGGACTTTGTGGCGAGGACTTACGTAGCAAAAGTCAAAACAAATGGACAATGCCAGTGCAGTAATACAAACGGTACATTTTATTAGAGCCAATGGACTCAACCAGCGGCAATTTGGTGCACTTTTGTCCAAAAATTATATTTTACAAGCCGGCTGATTGAGCAGAGCTAGGGGCTGTGCTTGACAGTGCTGATAATTACCCATGTTGTGCTTTCCCACGGCTACACACATGGCCACCATGACGGAGGGAATCACACAAAAGAATGGATTTAATTTGGACCAGACTTTTACCATGACATTCAAAGCTGTATACAGCGATTACCCCATTCAATCCGGGAATGCATCTGTGCCATTTTCGATTTATTTGGCTGTTCAGAAATAGCAGATCCTACAAGCACATAGCGCGGCAAGAGCTTGTAAATCTGCAAAAAAAAAAAATCATCGTGAAAATTTGTGCAAATCTTTTCAAATCTTTGCTTCTGGGGGGTCCCTGGAACAAAATATTTTGAGATGGGGGGGTGTCCGCGGACATCACTTTGGATGGTCCTTGATATGAAAAAGTTTGAGAACCACTGATATTATAGCAACATGAGTTTTTTATCAAAAAAACTGTTAGGATTTAGAAGACATTAGAATCCCCAGAAGCAAAGATTTGAGTTACAAATGTTTGCTTTAAAAAACATATAGGCCTATATTCAAAGATGTGCACACATTTTCTTTTTGAAAATAGCAATAAAAAAAAAAAATGCAGATCTACAAGCTCGCACTTGGTGCCGCGCTACTAGCTTGTATATCTGCTATTTTTGAATAGCCCAAAATATAAAATAATGGTGCCTGGCAGGGCACTGCGTCAGGCACCTGGAACCAGAGGCAAGCAAACTGCCACTTTGGGAGCCAACCCAGGAAAGGCAAGAAGCTGCACCACCTACGTAGATGCACTGCTGTGTTAGATAGGAGAGTGTGGAGGGCAGCGATTCAGGAGTCCCGAGTTGGTGTTGGCTAGACCGCACTCTCGCATCGCATCGGTGCCGCAGGCATGTTGAAAGGCCGTTGGATGTACTGTACTAAACTGTACACCCATGACAAAGTATGAAATGCAAATAAAAACATATACAGCACCTCGTTTAGTGGGTAGAAATATCAGCTCATGAGCACGCTGACATGATCATTCTAAAGTTTGGTCGTGACCCCTTATGAACACACTCTCTAAAGACGCTATAGTTATGTTCACTCTAACTGCCTGTAGCTATTTGGCTCATGTTTGTGAATTGGATTTAGTTTTTTGCAATGAGGCTCCTCATTTGCATAGAAAGGTGCAAATCTTGCGCCAAATGTGCGCATATTACCCGATTTAAATGTGTGAAAATAGCACCGGAGCACAGAGACTGTATTTCCGACATTATTTCGTGCATTTCACCCTATGTGGGTGCTTTGAGAATGAAAAAACTAAAGCCGTAGGCCATAATCCTTTTGTGAATTTTGCCACACACAGAGTTAAATTAGAACTCAGGAATGACTGTAGGGGTTGTGTGGGGGAGATGGCCTGCAGCACACGGTGCTCCACAAGTCAAACCCTGAGACGGTACAATGGAGTGCAACATCTAATATGGCTCCAGCAAAAGGTCAGCTTGCACAATGTCTTGGCCTTCACCCAAGTATGGCTGCTATTTGTTCCGTCATTCAGGTCCTGAAAGGCCTGCCTGCCTTCAATGTTCCGTCATTCAGGCCCTGAAAAGCCTGCCTGCCTGCCAATGTTCCTGCCGGTCTTCTGAACTGATAGTCTCACACATAGGCAGCTACCGATACAGTACGTCTAGGGAAATCTAATTTCAGTGTACAGTATAGTGCATACATGGGCAACTGGCGGCCCGGGGGCCACATGCGGCCCCCACCTTCACTTAATGCGGCCCGCAGGTTAATATGGGAATACTGATATATTATTGATTTCAGCTGTTACAATTCCAAACATGCAAACATGACCCGCTTTAATTACTTCAGTCTATATTAGTAGTTTAATGACTAGTATCAAAATTCTATTGTCTTTTTTTTATGTCCAATGTATTTGTTCTTAAGTTCAAAAGGTTATCATAAATATAACTAAATGCATTTGAAATTAAATAAAAATGTTACTTTTCAGGATTTCCAATTCAAAAATAGCATATCTACAAGCTCAAAACGTGTCGAACTGCGACACGTTTTGAGCTTGTAGATCTGCTATTTTGTATGGCATTAATTTACGAAAAAAGTTAAAATACGGAGTTGTCCGCCCTACAGTATATGCAATGTGGCCCTCCGGAGTGAGTGTGGAAATATAGTGGCCCTCTCCATCATCAAAGTTGCCCACCCCTGGGCTAGTACCAAGCTACGCCTACTACTTTGAAAACCAATCCTGATACCATCCCAATACGAGGGACCGTCCAAAAGTCTTCGTATCGGTTCTGCAATGTAGTTGCACTTCCACCCAGTTTTAGCGCCTACATAGGATTTAGATGTCAACAGACGTATCGGTAGGTGGAGATCTCTGATCATCCACCGGCACAAGAAAATCGCATGCGCGCGTGCACACGCACACGCACACACACACACACACACACACACACACACACACAAACCTTTCAAAGACAGAATGGGAGCAAGTCACAGCAAGTGTCAAGAACCACAAGTTAATAGCTGTTCTCTCCAATATAAATTATATTCTGACAACAAAGCTGCAGTACAAAGATCAGCTGAACGGGACACTGAACAGGTGCAACATCAAGCCCAATGACCTGGAGTCAGCTGCAGCAAATGGGCCACACTGGCACTCCTTATGCCACACACCTTGAGGAGAAACACACCCAACGCTCCTTATGCCACACACCTTGAGGAGAAACACACCCAACGCTCCTTATGCCACACACCTTGCAGGAGAAACACACCCAGCGCTCCTTATGCCACACAACTTGCAGGAGAAACACACCCAGCGCTCCTTATGCCACACACCTTGCAGGAGAAACACACCCAACGCTCCTTATGCCACACACCTTGCAGGAGAAACACACCCAGTGCTCCTTATGCCACACACCTTGAGGAGAAACACATCCAGCGCTCCTTATGCCACACACCTTGAGGAGAAACACATCCAGCGCTCCTTATGCCACACACCTTGAGGAGAAACACACCCAACACTCCTTATGCCACACACCTTGAGGAGAAACACATCCAGCGCTCCTTATGCCACACACCTTGAGGAGAAACACACCCAACACTCCTTATGCCACACACCTTGCAGGAGAAACACACCCAGCGCTCCTTATGCCACACACCTTGAGGAGAAACGCACACAACAACGGATGGTTCCGCGCCAGCGAACACACTATCGTGCTGATGCTGATCCAGCGCCATCTCAGCCATCTGATCCATGTGACAAGATACTGTTATTTGGTTATAGAATTGGGCCGCTCCAGTAAAGTAAAAATACCTCAAAAACGCACGCACGCACACGCACACACACACACACACACACACACACACACACACAGAGTCCGCCATGTTTGGCTAGGCACAAGCTGTCCGCATGCTGTTTGGTTTACTGTTCTGGGAAGGTAAGGAGGGGTGGGGGTGGGGGACACACGTTGCTCAGTTGTTTAGTTCCACACCATTACACTCACACTGACCCCAGAGCCCCTCTGGTCCCTCTGCACTGGCCCACATGTCTGTCACATCAGGTATCACCTGAGGCCCCCTGTAAAAAACACCCCTGATTGGCTCAATTGTGCTCAACTAACTGAGACCTGTTAGAGTCGATGCTAAAACCAAACCATACAGTGCTGGAAAACAAGTATTCACATTCACAGGTAAAAGTACCAATACCACAATGTAGAAATACGATCTGTTACAAAAAAAAGTCCGGTATTCAAAATTGACTTGAGTAATAGTACAAAAGTATTCACATTAAAATATACTTAAGCACTGAAAGTAAAAGTACTCATTATGCAGAATGTCCCATTTCACAAGTTTCCAAATGTATTCAAATGCTTTGAAAATAGCAGATCTACAAGCTCACAATGCGTCGCAAAGTGACACATTGCTCTTGTACGACAAAGTAGGGCATTCATGTACGAACAATCAAAACATAAAAAGTTTAAACATGCAGAAACAAGGTTTCAGCTACGCCACCACCACCACCCTCACGACTTTGTTTCTCTTTCTCTTGGAGCTGCAGGACAGGACAGCAGCTGTTGGGACACCTCACCTCAGGCAGGTGCACAGGGCAGAGGTCTGGACACATGGATTTTTCATTTTAGTTTAGTTTAGTTTTAGTTCACTTTGAATATTTGTTTTTCTTATTAGTTAGTTTTGAGAGCGGATTTTTATTCGTTTTTATTTCTGAAAATGCTAATAGTTTTGGTTAGTTTTTATTAGTTTGAGTGTTAGTTTTAGTTTTTTTATACTAAGTTGTATGTAATAAACACAAAACAAAATATAGCATTTTAAAATGTATTCAGTTACAGATGAACCACCAACCATTCACAAACAAAAACTAAAGGCATTTTGTCTATAATTTCAGTTTGTTTTAGTTAGTTTTGTAAACACACAATACAGTTTCAGTTAGTTATCGTTTATTTTTTGTATTCAAGTTTTTATTTAGTAATTTTTTTTCGTTAGTTTTCTATACTATGATAACCTTGGTGGACGTTTCACCTCAGGCAGGGGGCACCGAGCAGAGGTCTGGACAGCGATGACGTGTGCAACTCTCCCCCCCCCCCCCCCGGTGAGGGGACCTGGACGTTCACGCTCCGACAAACACAATTAATGGGGGGTAAAAAAAAACGATGCCCTTGGGGCTCCAATGACCACTGGCTCATTTAAGCCGTTTCCCCTTTTGCAGCTCACCGTCCAGCATGGTCCAGGGCATCTGCAGAAAGGGCGGGCGGCTGGGGGCTATGATGCCGTTTTAATGTGGGTGGTTTTTGAAAAACACTTAACACATTGGGTGCCAAAACCGTGAATTCCCGG
Source organism: Gymnoscopelus braueri (assembly GCF_963280865.1). NCBI lineage: Eukaryota > Metazoa > Chordata > Actinopteri > Myctophiformes > Myctophidae > Gymnoscopelus > Gymnoscopelus braueri. The sequence goes on from NC_137614.1 coordinate 8,531,647, forward strand.
TTTTGCAAAAAGTGACGGTGAGTGCCAAAACTGGGAATCTTTTTTTTTTTTCAGCGTAAAATGCGTAAAATGAAACCAAATGGACCCGTAAGGGTCCATTTGGTTTCATTTTACACTCTCAAATGCCGAATAAATAATGGGCCTTGATATGAAAAAGGTTGAGAAGCATTGGCCTAGACTCACTAGTCCCGCGCACCCCACAAACACCTTACCATCAGGCCCCCCACCCCGGCTCCACATGAAATGCCGGTGCTTCGGCTTCGCAGCCACAGCCTGGTAGAGTCTTGCTGCTTTAGCATTCTATAGCGGCGGGCCGGCAGTCGGCAAAGCCTTTACACGTTCTATCCTGAGCCGCTGCTGTTACAGCTGATGACCCCCACACCCCAGGACGCCGGACCGCTGATGTGGTTCAATATGCGACGCGGGCCACGATCACGCTGAGTCTCTCTCTATCTCTCTCTCTCCCTCTCTTTCTCGCTCTGTTCACTCTGGTTCACTCACCCAGACCCTTTTGTCTTTTACTGCCTCAAGTCCAATTTATACCAGTGTCGCTTGCTGTAGTTGTTACGATGGGAGTTTCAATAGGCTCTATGCACAGCAGCCATATTGGAAATAAATTGGGCCTCTTCGTACTTCCTTCACAGGTGTTACCAATGATACTAATGAAGGCTCTGTTCCATTCTGGTCAAACAGAGTCAGGGTGCTGATATTGTGCATGTTGGCTCACTGAAAACACTCTGCTACCAGACCAGTGGGTCTCAAAGTGTGGTCCAGAGACCCTCATGGTTCCTTGAGGGGGTTCCAAATGGCCCCTTACAGGTGTGTAACTCTGAGTGTGTACAAATGGAACCAAATGGACCCTTGGTTCCATTTGTACACTCTCAGACTTATGGGAGTCCTCCTTGAAATTAAAAGGTTTGAGAACCACTGTGCTACACTAAATGGAACAGAACCTCCATTAGAATCATTGGTAACACCTATGAAGGAAGTAAGGAAGAGGCCCAATTTCTTTCCAATATGGCTGTTGTGCATAGAGCCTCTCAAGCTTCACTTGGACGCTGTGTATCTGCGCCGTGTTTTTTTTAACGCTCTACACTCAAAGTGTCAACTTTGAGTCTCCTACCGGAGACATTAGCATCTTTCCACCAGTCATCAAATTATTCACTTAGGAATGCGACAAAAAAATTAATAATCTCCTTGAATTCAAGGCTTCATGGGGTGTGTGATTGGTAGAAAATAATTAGTTTTTTGGATCCCTTTAAGTAAAGAAATTGAGTACTGTTTCCACCACTGCCGGCCGGCGGGCCACCACAACAGAAGGGTGACGTAGGTGTGAGGTCCGAACTCTAGTAATGTTCAACCGTCATGCCATCTCCAGCTTTGCCTTTCCGTAGGACGAGGGGGTTTAAAAAAAGACAGATGCTGGAAATCTATTTCTCCCTCCCACAGGGCTTCTTAAAGGGAGTTGAATTCTCTCCGGCCCCCGCGGGGAAATGAAAGAACGACGACTCCAGAGAGAGAGAGGAAGCGGGGGGGGGGGGGGGGGGACGCGGGAGAGCCTTCAAAACCTGCAGCTTCTGCCGTACGACCGACCATACACACACACACACACACACACCGTGATCATTACACGGTGAATCCTCCATATACGCTATAATCGAGCCCGGGAGGCAGTGAAGGAGGGAGCGCTCGCATTTCTTTTTGTGAAAGTAGCAATACCACAGTGTAACATAATACTCGGTAACACTTTACTATAAGAGCATTTATGTATAAAGACACTGACTAAGTATGGCAGTTGTGTGCTGTTCTGCTGGGCTTATAGTGCATTACTATACTACTTTTCATACATCACAATTGTTGTTATACGTGATTATAAACATTTATAACAAGTGTTATAGTGTTATCAAAGTGCTAAAGTATTAGTATTAAATTATACTTAAAGTTGCAAAAGTTAAAGTATTCATTGTGCAGAATGTCCATTTCAGAATCATATAGTATGTATATCATTGGACGATCATTTTTGATCATGAACCACTTAAGGGGATAGTTCACCCCAAAAATGACCAGCGGGTAGGCAGCGGTTCCGGTAGGAGACACAAAGGAGACTCTTCGTGTCTCCTACCGGAATCGCTGCCGGTCATCAAATTATTGTCTGTGACAAAATGTGACAAAAAAAAACCAATATCCATGAATTCAAGTCTCCATGGGGTGACTAATCGATAGAAAAAAAGTCATTTTGTGGGTGAACTATCCCTTTAAGCCCTATTTTACACTTTGGAAAATAGCCGTTCTACAAGCTCACAAGTAAAGTAAAGTACCTAGTCACTTTACACCAGTGTTGATTTTGACAGCAAATTTTGATTTAGCTTTAGTCATAGTCTTTTGAATAAAAATCCAAGTCATATTTTAGTCAGACATGTTTTAGTTTTAGTCTAGTTTTAGTCGACTAAATATCATAAGATTATAGTCGACTAAATCTACAGTTGACTTAGTCGACTATAATGCATTCTACCGGTGCCTTGATGGCGTCATAATGGCTGATTTTACACTTGGTTGCATGCTGAAAATAGCCGATCTACAAGCTCACAACGCGTCGCAGCGCGACGCGTTGTGAGCTTGTAGATCTGCTATTTCAGAGAGCAACACCCGAGCGCAACTAAACATAAAATGACTTGTCTTTTAGTTCTACTGGATCTCTTCTCCACTAGTCCCTCACTAACATTTTAGTCTAGTTTTTATTTGTTGATGAAATTGTCAATATATTTAGTCTTAGTCATCGTAGCTTAGTTTTTATTTCATTTTCGTCAGTGAAAAAAGGTAGTAGACGAACATTTTTCGTCATAGTTTTAGTCGACGAAGTCAACACTACTTTACACCACTCTGCCGGGAGGCAAACTGCAGCTTGCACACAGGCACAGGAACGACAGGAGTGCAGTCAGAGGGAATATACCAACGTATAAGCAGAAAATAAACAACATAGTGGATCATGCTGCAGCAGCAGGAAAAAATAGACCCCAAAATAATGTAATAAAAAAAGACCAAGGAAATTGTCTGAGCGAGACCGAATAAGCAAGATGGAGAATGGAAGCCACGCAAAAAAAGAAAAAGAAAACACGGAGCAGATACACAGCGTCCAAGTGAAGCTTAATTGAAACTCCCATCGTAACAACTACAGCAAGCGGCGACACTGGTATCAATTGGACTTGAGACAGTAAAAGACAAAAGGGTCTGGGTAGAGTGAACAGAGCGAGAAAGAGACAGAGAGAGAGAGAGAGAGAGAGAGAGAGAGAGAGAGAGAGAGAGAGAGAGAGAGAGAGAGAGAGAGACTCAACGTGATCGTGGCCCGCGTCGCATATCGAACCACATCAGCGGTCCGGCGGGGGTGTGGGGGGGGATCATCATCTGTAACAGCAGCGGCTCAGGATAGAACGTGTAAAGGCTTTGCTGACTGCCGGCCCGCCGCTATAGAATGCTAAAGCAGCAAGACTATGCCAGGCTGTGCCTGCGAAGCACTGGTATTTCATGTGGAGACTTTAAACTAGCGACTGGAAGCATATAGTATTCATGACAATGTTTATTAAGGTAAGAAAATCAAGTCTAAAGTTCGTCAAAAACCCATCCGCTTGCATTAAGAGAAATTCTTTCTGACACCAGCAGGGGTAAAACAGCGAAACTACATGCCATTCATATGAACTGTCACTTGAACTGTCTTCCTATATCGACTCAATTTCAAAGCAGGAAGCTGGCCCCTTGGTTCTACTGTGTATTTTTGGCAAAACATGCTATTTTCAACCGGGTATAACAAGCGAACGGGAGGTCACAATGACATTTTCTTTTCTTCTTCACGGAAGCACAGTGAAACCCTCTATGATTAGCAACCATCAGGGGATCGATCATACTGGAGATAAATATTATGTGGTTCTTGAGAGATTAGTCAGAATGCTTAAAAATGCTGGCAGAAGCTACAGCCTGTTTTAGAAAACCCCTGGCAGTGAATGTGTTAAAAAAAAGACTAAATTGATAAGTCTGATTAACCATTTAACTACTATTTTATACTTCATTGTAAAAATTCTCCTATTACACAAAGATTTGGCGGCTCCCCCTGCAGCAACTCTGAGGACCCCCTTAGGGGTACCAGACCCCCCGTTGAAGACCCCTGATTTAGGCGTATGGGAGGAGGACAGAGCATGCATGGTAACCATGTCAGTGTGCCCTGCCATGAGCAAATAAAGCTGCTGAGAACACCATTTAGTCCATTCATCCATTATTCCGTGTGTGCCTCGTGGTGACAGTGGTGCGTGGGAGCTGGAGCACGAGTCTTAACCCCTTAAGACCGGGACCGGCATCTGTGTGTCATTTTAAGATTTCTTTGGCTATTAAAAAAAAAGCAAATATACAAGCTCGTAGCGCGGCACCGAGTGCCGCGTTACGAGCTTGTAGATCTGCTATTTTTTGGAAAAAATCGTGAAACTTTGAATATATATATATTTTTTAAGCCAATATTTGTAACTCAAATCTTTGCTTCTGGGGGGTCCCTGGAACAAAACATTTTGAGATGGGGGTCCGCGGCCAAACATAATTTTGGGGGTTCTTGATATGAAAAAGTTGGAGCACCACTAATATATCAACATAACGTTACGATTTTTCTTTTTTTTTAAGATATGTATTTGGCCGCGGACCCCCATCTCAAAATGCTTTGTTCCAGGGACCCCCATGAAGCAAAGATTTTAGTTACAAATGTTGGCTTTAAAACAATATTTTGAGATGGGGTGGGGGGGGACATGAAAAAGTTTGAGAATCACCGATTTGAGATTAAAAATGCTTTAAACAATAAGTGGTTAAAATCTATAATGGCACGTACAC
>NC_137614.1:8539009-8613522 GCF_963280865.1 Gymnoscopelus braueri
AAAAGGCTACACTAGACAGATGACATGGTATTTAATATTTCTAAGGCGATGTTCTATAGGGCTGGCCTTCAAACCACTATCACGACTATTTCAAACGTTTACCTTTATTACGATTAACGAGCCTATATAGTGAAAATAGCAGATCTACAAGCTCAATCAATCAAAGATGTCTGAATACACAAATCTGGATGTGATCACGTGCAAATAACAGTGTGGGCAGTCAGTCCTACAGATTGTATTTTAGACACAAATGGGATTTGCCTACAGTCTGAACAAAGCCAATATTCAAATTGATAGACATGGAAAAGAGCATCATTCCTTTGATTACCTTCCCTATACAACTATTTACTAGTGACTTTTTCATGTCAAGGACCCCCAAATTGTAGTATTAGGCCGTGGGCCCCCATCGGAAAAGATTTTGTGCTAGAGGCCCTCATATGAGAACAGAAATATGTAAAACTAGAAAAAGTGCTCCTCGGAGCACAGGTCTCCGCCAGGTCAGGTAGGTTATTATTGTGGCCTCCTGGTGGCACTGTAATAGGCCAATGTGAAAAGGGTGCCATTTCTTCTCAGGCCTTTCACGGCAATCGGACATCTTTATCAAATTGATGATAAAGTAGAATATGCAATATGCTGTAGGAGGGGCGGAATGATTTGATTGACAAGCTACACAACCAATAGAATTCGTTCCCCGTCCCCGCTCTTGATTGACAAGCTACCCAACCAATAACATTCTTTCCGGTTGCGCAGGATATGACGCAATGTAGAAAGATGGCAGAAATTCCTGAACAATAGGCTTCATTTACGTTCTGTAGAAACCAATAGCGTCACTTTGTCCATTAATTTTTACAGTCTATGGTTGTCACTGCTCTTGAGCTTGGATTTTCTACGAAGCACAGCTACCTTCTCCTGGGTGGACCGCAATATAAATGTCCCTCAGATCAGCGGCCACGCCCGTGGCTGATCAGTGCCACTGGTGCTGAGTACAGGTCTATGGTACGTTCACTGGTGCTGAGTACAGGTCTATGGTACGTTCGGGCATTATACATGACTAGAGGTCTCCATATATGCCCATATATGGAGACCTCTGTATTTGTCAGTCCTTGTCCTTTTAATGCCCATATATGGAGATGCCTGATGTCATCAATATATGCCCATATATGGGCATACTGATATGCCCATATATGGAGATCTCTGTATTTGTCAGTCCTTGTCCCTTTTATTCCCATATATGGAGATCCCTGATGTCATCAGTAAATGCCCATATATGGGCATGCCCCCTTTTGTGCCCATATATGGAGCTGACTGATTTGTTTGCTGATGCCATGAAGACAATATGAGGTTAGACAACACACTCCATATTTGGGCGTAGCTGCATTGGGAACTCCTTATATGGTTGCTAGTTTACAAATGGAACCAAATGGACCAATTGTACCCTCTGAGAGTTGAAAATTAAAGCTAAACTAAACCATTATTATGGCCGATAATATATATTCTTTGACGGATAAAATATAATCTTGCCGGTCACGGTGTCCGGCCCACAAATTGCCTAGCGGAAAGTCTGGTCCAGATATAGAGTCCTGGGTCAACCATCACATCCAAATATGGACTTCATGACATATGGACGCACTCTGACCTCTTTGGTAACCATGGCGATCTAATGTCAACAACCCCTGTGTGACGTGAAAACCTTTTCAACATCTCTTCACGTTTCATCTATTGTTTACATTAGATCAGCATGGTTACGTTTCATCTATTGTTTACATTAGATCACCATGGTTACGTTTCATCTATTGTTTACATTAGATCACCATGGTTACTCTATTGTTTACATTAGATCACCATGGTTACTCTATTGTTTACATTAGATCACCATGGTTACCCGTGATGTCATCTATTGTTTACATTAGATCACCATGGTTACCCGTGATGTCAGAGTGAGTACAGATGCCAAAGGCTCCATATCTGGACATGGTCGAACTGAGACTCCATATTTGGACATGACTGACTCATCGTGACATCATCACTATGTCAGAAGAACAGGGCTGGACTGTATGGTCCAGTGTGTTATTCTCCGCTCAAAGAACTCTCTTCTCAATCTCATCAAGTCTAACGTGTGTGTTTTACAGAACCGGTAGGATCATGGCAGGAGACTGGGGATTCCTGTCAAGCTTATTGAACAAAGTCCAGTCTCACTCCACCGGCATCGGGAAGATCTGGATGACCGTCCTCCTGCTGTTTCGCATCATGGTGCTCTGCGGTCCCGCCGATAACGTGTGGGGCGACGAGATGTCCAATTTCGTTTGCAACAACAATGCAGTCGGTTGCCAAAGCCTCTGCTACACCTACTTCTTCCCCATCTCGCACATCCGCTACTGGACGCTGCAGATCATCTTCGTGTCCACGCCCACTCTGTGGTACCTGGGTCACGTGATGCACGTCATCCACAAGGAGAACAAACTGAGGAAGCAGCTGGCCAGCAGCCCGGCGCCCCCTGGAGGCACCAGGAAGCTCAAACACCCCAGGTACACCGACGAGAGCGGCCACGTGAAGATCGAAGGGAATCTTCTGTGCACCTACCTGATCCACCTGGTGGTCAAGATCCTCATCGAGGTGGCCTCCATCGTGGGACAGTACTACCTGTACCACGAAACCATCTTCCTGGAGGCCGAGTACACATGCTCCATCGAACCGTGCCATTCCAAAGGCGTGGCTTGCTACCCGTCCCGTCACGTAGAGAAAAACGTCTTCATCGTCTTCATGCTGGCCGTGGCCTGTTTCTCCGTGCTCCTCAACGTTCTGGAGGTGTTGTACCTGCTCTGCAGATGCTGCAGGCGACGACGCAATTACAGGGCCGTGAAGAGGACAGCGGTGGAGGACCCGGACCGCCTGCCCGGTGGAAGCGCCCCCAGCTACAACTCTACCATGGTGCAGAACACAGAGGACACACCGTGGCAGAGCAACGATGTCATCGTGGAGTTGGAGAACATACTGGGGCGGAGGAGCCTCTCTGGGAGTCTGGGTGGAGGCGAGGGAGGAGAAACAGCAGCTCTGATTCATCATCACTCTGAAGACCTCCTGTCCCCCAAGGTCACTGAATAACGACTAACAGTATTCACCTTCAGCTCCTGCCGTCCACCTTCTCTAAACGTTCTACTACAAGCCTACAGCCTTCGTCTCTGCATCCACAGCTGTGGACGATGAATCAAGAATCAAGAATATGCAGATTTTCAGGCCACAAACCAGCCTGAAAATAGTAACTAAACTCTATTCTATTGTATCACCTGATGCACCGAGTGGAAAGTCATCAGATCAGCGAATCTCCCAAAAACATTGATACGTCTGAAAATGTCCATATATGGAGTGCGCTGATTTCATCAATATGATGTCAGAGGCTGGCCTGAACTCCATATATGGGCATACAATAACAAGTGCTCAAAATATAAATATGTGACCAATTTTGACTGGGAGACAGTCATCTAGCATTTTTTCATTTTCATTTTTTCATGTCATATGAAAGCAGGGAATCATAGCAAAATAATGATATATTGGTTAATAAGATTGAGTGAATAGTTTTGAAACTACAGCTTATAGAACTGAAGTCAAGTTAAAACTCTTCAGTAGAGAAAAGACCAGTTGAATGGATCTCATTCAAAGATAGTAAACAGGGCTATCAATCCCATCATGCATAGCGGGATTTACTTATCCTTTGTTTAATGGTTTAGGGTTAGGCTCTCTTTGTTATGCATGCTCTCTGAGATCAAGTGTTTGCCACTGCCCCCTGCTAGAACTGGCTGGTTCCAGTGACCAGGAGGACTTAACTAAGATACCTTTTCACAACAGTTTTAACAAAATATGATTGTTTATACATCTTTATTTGACATTCTGATTAGACACAAGCCAACAGACTAGTGATACCTTTCAAAACGATCGGGTAGAAATAGCGGATTTTACCGCGATTTTGCGATGTTTGGATGGAAACTGAGGATTTTGTTAGCAATGCTAGCACATGCTAGCTCTAACCTTAAATTGTAATAATAATAATAATAAAGAAAATGTGCTCCTCGGAGCACAAGTCTCCGCCAGCAGATCCGTGCTATTTTAATCAAATGGAAATCACTTACCCTATCTTTAACCATAGTTCTCTAGGAATGTTCTAATTTTTACGTAAAATAGAACATGTTACTATATCATAGCAATTATATTATCATAACAATAAGTAATGAGATACAATAAGTAATGAGATACAACCTCTGGCAGGTGAACAGACAATAATATTAATTGTCATAAATGTATTACTGTATTACAAAAATGTATATATACTATGACGCATGTGATATATAGCAATTATATTATCATAGCAATAACTAATGAGATACAGTAGGGTAAAAGATATATCTTTTAGTTAAACAAAAAGTTATTTCTTAAAAGGTGAATGTTAAAGAAATATTTATTCTCAAAAAAATGTTTTAAAAACCATATTTTGTCTTCCAATGTTGAAAATAAATAAGATGAAAAAAAGAGATCAAAAAAAGTTTCATATATAGTTTCATATATAAGTTTCTTAAAAAGTTTCATATATAAAAGTTTTCGTTTTAGTTTCAAGGGAACAACCTCAGCAGTTTCAGGAAGTCTTGGCAATAATTTGATAATAGTGTCTAGGTTAGATGGCACATTGACTGCATTACCATGGATTGCCTTTTGTCTGCCTCTTGGCAAGCCAACAAGTTTCATGAAGGCAATACGTTGACTTATCAACCTTTCTTCTAACGGGTGCAAATCCTGCAGTTCTCGGGGTATGGGGTCGAGTAATAAGTTGTTAGCCCAAGCCTGTGTAGGGAGTTTCCCTAGTTTAATGGACCGATGACATGTGTGGCAGATCCAAGTGTTGTTTTGCTTGATTGCAGTTGGGTCTTTGTCCAGGAGACTTACAATATCTATCGTTCCTGTATACTTTCCAGGTTTTAACTCTGCCACTGATTCTCTGTAGAGCATTCGTTCACAGGAGGCACAGACATAATTGGGTCCACTTTCTGACATCTTCTTTAAGAATGCGGCAGCAGCTTGATCAACTTCTAGTTCTTGTGATCTGTAGCGTCTCTTCTTACTGGTGTTATGTGCTTGTCTTTCATTACTTGAATACTTTGACCAGTTCCTTTTTTTCCTTTCGATGTTCTCTACAGACTCTTGTACTTTTTCTTCCAGAGATTGTAGCAATCTTTGCTGTGTCATGTTGTCAGCATTTGTGGCTAGTCTTCGTTCTTTGTCATTTAGGGATTCTTTGTCTCTGATTAATTTCATTCTTTCTCTCTGTTTCTTAGCTCTGTTTAATTTCATTCTTTCTCTCTGTTTCTTAGCTTTGGCCTTCTGCGCCTTTGCGTCTTCATCAGGTTTCAGATGCTCATTTGCTGCTTCTTTAGTTTGCATAAGGGGAGTTAGTTTCATTGTGTGTACATATTGTGATGTCACGTAAAACTGACCAATGTTAGGTGCTCTCAGAGGAACACACACACGCACGGACGGGTGATTTGCACTGTTCCAATGTACTGTTCCAATCAAGACTGATTGATCCTGTCTTACCTCACTTCAAAAAACATAAATGGCTTTTTGAAGTGACACACCTATTTATAGGGTTTTATTTCGTCATACGTCCCTCTAGCCAATCAAAGACATTGGTGTCAACTTATTGACACGTGTCACATGGAGCTTGACCAATGTTAGCTTGGCTAGGGGCCATGCTAACACACGGCGGGACGAAGCGAAAACATACTCTCCACCTCCGGCGGAGACAAAAATATATATATAATAAAAAATCCATCTCAATCTTGCCTCTCTTGCTTTATCCCCGAACCAGGTTAGAAGGTTAGGGGATAAAACAAGAGAGGTAAGGTTGAGATGGTTTGTACATGTGAAAGTACAATTTTGAGATACTTTTACTTTACTGGAGTATTTCCAATTGTCTATACTTTTTTGTCTACTCTACTACATCTCAGAGGCAAATATTGTACTTTTACACCACTACAATTATTTGAAAACTTTAGTTACTAGTTACTTTTCAGATATAAATTATCATATTATAAAACATACATTAACCACTTTAGCCCTATTGTATACCTAGGCTATTTGAAAATAGCCGATCTACAAGCTCACAGCGTCGCGACACGTTGTGAGCTTGTAGATCTGCTATTTTCAAACATTTTAGTACTTTTACTTTTGATACTTTAAGTACATTTTGATAGCAATACTTTTGTACTTTTACTTTTAGTAAATTTAGAATTCCGGACTTTTACTTGTAACAAGAGTACTTCAACATTGCAGTATTGATACTTTTACTTAAGTATGACATTTGAGTACTTTTTCCACCACTGGGTAAGAGGAGAAGAGGAAAGGCCAAAGAGGAGGTTTATGGATGCGGTGAGAGAGAGGACATGCAGGTGGCAGCAGTCACAGAGGGAAGACGAGAGAAAACAGATCCAGACGGAAACAGATGATCCACTGTGGCGACCCCTATGGGATCTAGTCAGAAAAAAACTGTTTTTTTTTTCTTTTTCCGGGACCCCTTGGAACCACCTCAACGACACCCTCTGGGGGTCGCCGGACCCCACTTTGAGAACCTCTGTGTAATAAACACCGTCCGTCCACTCATCTGTGCTTCGGCGGAAGGCAATAACAATTTGTAGCGTGCTTTGTAAGCTGCAGAGAATGTGAAACACGGTGAATAATTCAGGCTGGCGGTAGCTCTCTTTAATGTTCATCATTCAGCTCAGCTTCACAGCCCCGAGGCTGTGGGCTCCTTCCCCTCCTCCCTGTTGGTACATCTGACATTCTGCCTGTGCTGCTGACTGACTGGCGGGCGTTGTGGACCAGAGAGTCAATGAGTGGAACAACACAAAATTAAAATGGTAGGCGATGGAAATATACATGAGCAGGCTATGCTACATTTATAATCACTCACATGCATATGTAATGAAAACAAACAACCAAAAGACATGGCAGTAGAAACGGAATTAAAGCACTCGGGTGGTGCCAAGGAACAGACAGAAAGAAAGAAAGAAAGAAAGAAATAATAAGAACAAAGTGTTAAGGGTTGTGAACCCGGAAGTGAGTTCACAATGGGTCCCTCCATTAAGCCCCCATGGGATTATTGAAGCGCTTGTCAACTCTGGTAGTGCACTGTGCAAGTTTAATCCAGTTTGACTACAGAGGCTCATGGCTCGAGGTAGTTAGTGACGCAGACACGTAAACGACACTAATGCACATGCATTGACCACAAATACAGACCGCCACAACTACGTCATAATCATTTACACCCGAAAGAAGGAATATGCGCTAGGTCTCCAAGCTAGATAATAAACAACTCTATGGTTCCCTCACCGAATCTCAATCATTGTCTTTTACTAGTAGGTTCCACATTTTTAACACATCAAGTGCCTGAGGTTTTTAAAAACAGGGTACATCCAGTGCCACCGATCTTACCGTTTACGCTGATATGTTTAGAGCTGTAGACGCCTCGACGAGGACCCGGATGTAAACAGAGGGTGCGTGCGCGATGGTCGAGGGTCCCGACTATCGACTGGAACAATAATATTTCTAACGCGATCCGCCATTGCAGAGTGATCGCCCATCGCAAATGTCTCGTTTTCACCACGGTAAAAAGATATGGAGATATGGAGTTTTTTCTCAAGATCCTATAACAGGATTCACATCCGTCCCTTCCATTTTACAGAAAAAAAGAATTCACGAGAATTCTTGTTTATGGCACTCGATGAGTGTACTTACAAACACGAGAATTCTTGTGTTTGGCATTATATGTTTTTTTTTTAAAAGTTTTATGTAAAATTGCCTGTGTGGTTTAAACTGAATGAGCAACACTCACCCCTCCCCCAATACCCACCGCTGAAGTGCCCTTGTGCAAGGCACACTACCCCCAAACAGCTCCAGTGCCTCCAGGGCTCTCAGTGGCCCGACACTATAATGCCAGATTTACGCTTGGGTGCTTGTAGACCGGCTATTTTCGATGTGTGGCACACCCCATGCTCGAACAAGTATAACTCAGGCTCAAGACTGTTGCTGTACTGAGTGTGTGTGTGTGAGTGAGTGAGTGAGTGCCTGTGAAGACGAGCACTGAATAAATAAAGGTTCCGTCTCGCGCTTTACTGCGGAAAGGCACTGTAAAATAGAAAGCAAAAGATGTTCCGACAACTTCCAGAGAGAGACAGAGAGAGAGATGCAGAGAGAGAGATGAGACAGAGAGAGCACTAGGGACTGACGATGAGGATGTATCGTAGCAGACTAGCTTGTTAACGTGGGTTAGAAGTGGAGCTCGACTGATGCCAGATGTTTGAGTCCTAGACCACTGATTACCGATGTTATGACTGATATGTCAATTCTATTCAATTAGAAGAACGTAAAGCGGCACTATGTAACTTTTTTTTATGAATCAAATGTAATGTTGTCCAATCTCTATGGTAGAGTATGTTAATACAATGTATTACACGGCTTGGTTGAATGCTTGATTCTGATTGGTCAATCATCGGTCATTATTTCTTGATAATGACCGATGAGCTCTATAACAGACCGCTGTCTAATCAGAGACTCAGAGCACCTGCTCATGTGAACCTGCGCTGCTTGGTTTTATGCTTTATCCAACATGACAGCCATGTAAACAAACAAACCATGTCAATTACAACTAAACGTTGTTGAAAACATTTGAAGTGAGAAATAGACGATGCAATAACCGACAAGTGATTCTATTTGATCCACTACACTTCCTTGTTTATCGTGGCACAACAACGGGGAAATACCAAAACGCTCGCCCCAAAACACAGTCGCCCCGGGGCAAATCCGGCGGTATTACAGGCAAATCGGCGGTATATATAGAATGGGGGAGAGTGTGTTTTGGGGCGAGTCTTCCCGTTACCTTATGGACTACTGTCACTTGTTTTCAGAGGCGAACTTGTCCGCCCAGCCCAATACTTAGGCTATGGAATACTTTCATTGCCGTAAGCAAGGAAATATTTTGTTTTGTTGTTACTTTTGGGTCAATTTATTAATTCATTTATTAAGTAGCCGTGTAATAAGCCCTTCAGGGTGATTATGCACCTCCGCTCCGTGTCGGTGCATAATCACCCTGTCGGGCTTTAAATTTCAATAATGACCACCTCCTCATCCCTTGCATAAGTTGCATTCAGATCGTGTCAAAGGTAATGTCTCACCTATAGACACAGGATCTGACACGAGTTTTGACCTGATGGTCAAGATACAATGTATCCCCTGAGAAAGCACGCAAGCTCTATCAGCTCAATGGTAGAAATGTCAGCACTTGCGAAGGAAACCGGGTTCAAATCCGGGGTGGAAAAGGAAAGTTATAAGATTTGATTACAAAAATATTTTAAAATAGAAAATTCAATTTCAAAACATGTTGGCCTATAGGTCTACTGACACGCCCACAATAGGGACACCAGGTTGATGGTGGTAAAAAAACAAACATGCGACACATCGGCTGCATAATTTGCACATAACAAAAATAATGGCCGATGTATCAGCCAGACTGTAGCATCAGTCAGCCTCTATGTACTGGACCTCAGCAGTGGTGGGAAAAGTACTCAAATGTTTTACTTAAAGATGGGGTGCCGTGATTTTCAGTGATTTCCCCCCCCCCCCTTAAAACATAATCATCAGGTATTATGGTTATACTAGGAGGAAGATTTTTGTTCAAAAAAGTGTACAGAAATTGTTAAAATTGTTGTTGTTTTTTAAGGGGGCACGGTGGCGCAGTTGGTAGCGCTGTCGCCTCAGAGCTAAAAGGTCCTGGGTTCGATTCCCGCCGGGGATGCTGTGGGCGCTGGGGGCGTGTCTTCTTCTCCGCGTCATCAGCACCCATACCCTAGGTGGGGTTGGCGAAAGGGCCTACTCTGTGTGGAGTTTGCATTTCTCCACGTGTCCCCTAGGGTAGTTAATACCCTCACAAAAACATGTAGTAATCCTGGTCGCTATATAACGCCTCCCCCTGGTCAGCCGGGGCGCCTGATGGAGGGGAAGGGAACTAGTTGGAATAACGTGTTCCTTCCACGCGCTACGACCAACCGGGGAAACTCCCCTTTGTCAGGTGACAAGAAGGTCAGTTGGCTCTCATGCATTGGAGGAGGCATGAGCTCGGCCCTGGCCTCCCTAGGCTGGTGAGGGGAGTGTAGCGCTCAGGATCACTTACAAAATTGGCAACGGGTGAAAAATAAGGGTTACAAAATCGCGGGATAAAAAAAAAAAAAAAAAAAAAAAGTGTTTTATGTGGATATGCCTCCAGTTCATTAAGTATACCTGGTTCTCACCTTAGCACCGCCTCCACCACCTTAGCACCACCCACCTGTCCTAGTCCCTCCTCCTCCTCATGCCCACACCTGTTGTGTTATGATAATGAGGGGGAGGGTATGTTTTTACTATGTCACTAAAGCGCTGTTTCTCTATTGGCACGTTTGACCCGCAAGGTTTCAGCCTCCAGGAAGAAACTAAAAATAGTCAGAGAAGACATAAAACACCCCCCACCACCAGGGGGCTTAATGAAGTTCTATCAACCTCATAGACATATGGGGGAAAAAAAAGTGCAAAACAATGGCACCACCTCTTTAAGTAGTTTGAAAGGTACATGGGTGTCTTTGTGGTGTAGTGTATCTTATAGACCAGGCCCATTGCAAGTTGCTGTACTCTACCCTGAGCCATCCCATCCTAGCAAAGTGAGCAGGGGTTAAATGAGTTGTAGATGTAAGGCAAAGCAGTAGCCTGACCAGTTTGTTTTGGGATTTCTGGAGCCTGTTTTTAAGGCCTTTGTGGTGCTATGGTACCAAGAGGTGCATGCGTGGTCGAAGTGACCTTGGATGAGTGCTCCAGCTAGAGTCCTCAATGTATTCCTACTGACCAGAGAGGAGATCCTGTACATGTGTGGTTCTCTCAGCTTGGAACATTGGCTGCTCTTGAGAAATTGCCATTTAGGATTAATAGCCAGCTGTATATGATTTGATTTTTTTGTCATACTTTGATTGTCTTTGTATTATGTATGTTCACATCTTTCTGTTTGGTTTGCAAATGTAAAGTGTTCAAAAAGTTGAAATATGGAGATGCAAGGTTTCTTCTGCCCGATTGTGACCATATGCTGGTTTGAATCCCACGCTCTGCCAACAAGTGTTAGTCGCTGGCTTGGATCATTGGCCAACAGTTTTTTTCAGGTGTCCTGTTGAATCCTGTGTGCATGCTTGTGTGTGTGTGTGTGTGTGTGTGTGTGTGTGTGTGTGTGTGTGTGTGTGTGTGTGCATGCTTGTGTTTACGTGTGCATGCTTGTGTTTACGTGTGTGTGTGTGTGTGTGTGTGTGTGTGTGTGTGTGTGTGTGTGTGTGTGTGTGTGTGTGTGTGTGTGTGTGTGTGTGTGTGTGTGTGTGTGTGTGTGTGTGTGTGTGTGTGTGTGCGTGTACACAAGGTGGACAATAATTTAGATGTTTTTTTTTCTTAGTTTATCATTTAAAATGGCAATTTAGGCATTTAGCAGACGCTTTGATCTCACAAACAATAAATATTAGTGTTTGATAAAGTTATTGCTATGGTGATTGTTGATCTTTTAGTTGTCAGTGGATTTCTTCTCTCAGAGGCATCATGTGGAGGACGACAGACAACACTAGCCAGTGGAATTCATTGTCTGCTTAATGGATGTCCAAAAGACTTTACCAAAATGGATATTCAGGATATAAACTCCAGTACTGTGATTGGCTGGTTTTAGGTGTTCAACCAGTTGTGTATTGAGATGGTTGAGGAGGTGTGTTGTGACCTGCTGTGTCTCACTTAGTTCTTCCTTTACAGGTCAGACCGTTAGTGTTCTTTTTCAATGAGAATAAGCTCTGCCTCTTTTGAACAATAATATAATACCATTATTAAACGGTAAATACACAAAAAAGGGTCTAATAACGACGTTGCTTTCATGTTGATCTCTGTCATCATGGTGATGATGTCATATTGATTATATCAGTCTTGCCCAAATATGGAAAGGTGGCGGCTTGCACACATGGCTGTTGTTATGGCAACAGTTTGTGTTGTGAGTGAGGTAAGAGCAGAGCGCTGCTTAGCCTGTATAAAGTGTTAAGCTACTGCAACTACTGCCACTTCATCCCACTAAGACCACTATATGTCCTGATGAAGAGTGCTGAGAGAAAGAGATAGAGAACATACAAAGATAGAGAGAGTATAAAGACACGTTTGCAAGCCCCTGCAGAATCTACAACTTCAGTCTTCATAGAAGCAGCTTTGACGATACACCGCCACTCCTGGAAGGAGCGAGTCCAAATATTTCCTTACTCATTTCTCTTGTTCTAAGTTAAGTGTACATCTGCCTCGACAACTATCTTTCAACACATGAAGAGGAGCGACGACCTCCATATGAAAAATTATGACGGGACAGATCCCCTCAGCAGCCGATCAGCAAATCACCACCAGCTGTGTAATAACCAGCCATGAACATGGAAACACTGACAAACCAACATCTTACAGTCATCAACAGTTTACCAAGACGTTAACTCAACCAGACGTAAAGAGCCGTCCGAGGACTTACACAAGAAAGACATCTTACATCTGTAAACTGTGTGACAAGAGTTTCAGTCAGTTATCTAACCTGAAGACACACCAGCATATTCACACTGGAGAAAAACCTTTTCACTGTAAACAGTGCAACAAGAGTTTCAGTCAGGTAGCTCACCTGAGGGGACACCAGCATGTCCACACTGGAGAAAAACCTCACCACTGTCAACAGTGTGACATGAGTTTCAGTCAGGTAGCTAACCTGAAGACACACCAGCATGTTCACACTGGAGAAAAACCATACCACTGCAAACAGTGTGACAAGACTTTCAGTAAATTATATCACCTGAAGTCACACCTGCGTCTCCACACTGGAGAAAAACCATACCACTGTAAACTGTGTAACAAGAGTTTCAATGAGTTGTGTAACCTGAGGAAACACCAGCATGTCCACACTGGAGAAAAACCATACCACTGTAAACTGTGTAACAAGAGTTTCAATGAGTTGGGTAACCTGAGGAAACACCAGCATGTCCACACTGGAGAAAAACCATACCTCTGTCAACAGTGTGACATGAGTTTCAGTCAGGTAGCTAGCCTGAAGACACACCAGCATGTTCACACTGGAGAAAAACCATACCACTGCAAACAGTGTGACAAGACTTTCAGTAAATTATATCACCTGAAGACACACCTGCGTCTCCACACTGGAGAAAAACCATACCTCTGTAAACAGTGCAACAAGAGTTTCAGTCAGACATGTGACCTGAAGACACACCTGCGTCTCCACACTGGAGAAAAACCATACCACTGTAAACAGTGCAACAAGAGTTTCAATGAGTTGGGTAACCTGAAGAGACACCTGCGTCTCCACACAGGTGAAAAACCATACCGCTGTAAACAGTGTGACAAGAGTTTCAATCAGTTGGGTAACCTGAAGAGACACCTGCATGTCCACACTGGAGAAAACCCCTTTCCACTTTAACCCATTAAAACCGGGAACGCATCAGTTTCATTTTAAGATTTCTTTGACTATTGAAAAATAGCAGATATACAAGCTTGTAGATCTGCTATATTTTGAAAAATGTAGATTTTCTTTGTTTTTGCTTCTGCAGGGATTCTACAAATCTCTTCTAAATCTTAACAGTTTTTTGAAAGAACGTATGTTGCTATATAGGCTAATCAGTGGTTCTCAAACTTTTTTTCATGTCAAGGACCCCCAAAATGATATGTATTTGGCCGCGGACCCCCCATCTCAAAGAAAAACCTTTCCGTTGTAAACGGTTTCAATTGGTTAGACCAGGAGGCTACAATATTTTTCAGGCCAATGACCCCTTAGCTGAGAGTGAAACGAAGCAGGGAACCCCACTACTTGTATATATTTTTTTAGAAAGCCTTCCATGCAACTTGATAAGAGCTTTCAAAGCTAGCTCACTATATGCAAAGTGAGCAGGGGTTAAATGAGTTGTAGATGTAAGGCCAAGCCGTACGTAGCCTGACCAGTTTGTTTTGGGATGTCTGGAGCCTTGTTTTTAAGGCCTTTGTGGCGCTATGGTACCAAGAGGTGCATGCGTGGTCGAAGTGACCTTGGATGAGTGCTCCAGCTAGAGTCCTCAATGTATTCCTACTGACCAGAGAGGAGATCCTGTACATGTGTGGTTCTCTCGGCTTGGAACTGTGGCTGCTCTTGAGAAATTGCCATTTAGGATTAATAGCCAGCTGTATCTGATTAGATTTTTTTTTCATACTTTGATTGTCTTTGTATTATGTATGTTCACATCTTTCTGTTTGGTTTGCAAATGTAAAGTGTTCAAAAAGTTGAAATATGGAGATGCAAGGTTTCTTCTGCCCGATTGTGACCATATGCTGGTTTGAATCCCACGCTCTGCCAACAAGTGTTAGTCGCTGGCTTGGATCATTGGCCAATCTTTTTTTTTTGGTGTCCTGTTGAATGCTTGTGTTTACGTGTGTGTGTGTGTGAGTGTGAGTGTGAGTGTGAGTGTGAGTGTGAGTGTGTGTGTGTGAGTGTGAGTGTGAGTGTGAGTGTGTGTGTGTGTGTGTGTGTGTGTGTGTGTGTGCGTGTGTGTGTGTGTGTGTGTGTGTGTGTGTGTGTGTGTGTGTGTGTGCGCCAGTGTGTGTGTGTGTGTGTGTGTGTGTGTGTGTGTGTGTGTGTGTGTGTGTGTGTGTGTGTGTGTGTGTGTGTGCAGGAGGTGGACAATAATTTAGATGTTTTCTTAGTTTATCATTTAAAATTGCAATTTAGGCATTTAGCAGATGCTTTGATCTCAAAAACAATAAATATTAGTGTGTGATAAAGTTATTGCTATGTTGATTGTTGATCCTTTAGTTGTCAGTGGATTTCTTCTCTCAGAGGCATCAGGTGGAGGACGACAGACAACACTAGCCATGCAGTGGAATTCGTTGTCTGCTTAACTCATTTTGCTCTGGCACTCAGAGCCAAACTGCCAGAAATAAGTCAGGCACTGAATAAGTTAAGTATACCTGGTTCTCACCTTAGCACCTCCTCCACCACCTTAGCACCACCCACCTGTCCTAGTCCCTCCTCCTCCTCATGCCCACACCTGCTGTGTTATGATAATGAGGGGGGGGCATGTTTTTACTATGTCACTAAAGCGCTGTATTTCTATTGGCACGTTTGACCCTCAAGGTTTCAGCCTCCAGAAGAAACTCAAAGTAGTCAGAGAAGACATACAACACCATAAAAACACCACACCGCTTAATAAAGTTCTATCAACCTCATAGACACATGAAAAACAGAAAAAGTGCAAAACCATGGCACCACCTCTTTAAGTAAAAGTATCAATACTGCAATGAAGAAGTACTCTGTTACAAGTCCGGAATTCAAAATGTGCTTGAGTAAAAGTATAAAAGTATTGTATCAAAATGCACTTAAAGTATCAAAAGTAAAAGTACTAAAATGTTTGAAAATAGCAGATCTACAAGCTCACAACGCGTCGCAATGCGACACGTTGTGCGCTTGTAGATCGGCTATTTTCAAATAACCTAGGTATAAAATAGGGCTTAATGTATGTTTTATAATGTAATCATTTATATCTGCAAAGTAACTAAAGTTTTCAAATAACTGTACTGGAGTAAAAGTACAATATTTGCCTCTGAGATGCAGTTGAGTAGAAGTAAAAGTACTGAACATTGGAAATACTCCAGTAAAGTAAAAGTACCTCAACATTGTACTTATGGACAGTACTTGAGTAACTGTACTTAGTTACTTTACACCACTGTGTAGAAGCAGCCAGACTGACGGTTGTGCACGTCTGAAACGGTGTTGTGCTTCATCAATAAAATTCATGAGCATCAGTGGCCTTTTTCTGTTATTTTGTTTGTCCTGCTGTTGACTCTGAGGAGACGCTTGTGGAAACATCAGTCACTCCCTGCAGACGTTATGAGTGCTCCGCCGTCTTATTTCAGCTCGTCTATTTGAAGTGGGTACCGTGGGTCACTTTCCTACACTTTCCTGAGCAACAGAACTCTTTTGATTAAAAACTTGCCTGAAACGCGTTTTACTTTTAGTCTTTTCAGTGATTACAGTAGAGGGTGCTCTTCACCCACCTATGAATGATCCTTTGACTGAGAGAAGAAGTCTAGAACCGGACATGACGTCATCATGCAATTTAGAAAGACACATGTAGCTCGGATTTCTTCTCTCAGACTGCGTTTTTGGTGAAAATGAGCCATATTCAACTGCCCATAGCAACAGAACGGACGATCGCGGTTACAACATTGTTGTGCCGGTGGAAAGCAGAGAGGCTCGTGTTTCCATGGAGACATTGTTTGTTTACATCCGGGTTGGAAAAAAAGAAAGAATCGCCGCCTCATCTAAAAGACACAAAATAAGGTAAAAACGCTGGCAGTGCCGGATGATTTAATTAATTAATACCTGGCAGTGAATGTGTTAACTTTTGAGACTCAGCGGCCTGTGGCCCTTCTCACAAACAACAAGGCGCACGCACGCACGCACGCACGCACGCACGCACGCACGCACGCACGCACACACACACACTAGGGCATTAACGAATAGTGATTTATGGTATTCGAATTATTCGACCCAAAAGTATTCGAATAGTCGATTATTCGATTTGATTAAAAAAAAAATAAAAATTAAAAAATTAAAAAAAAGTTGTTTTTTTTTTTTTTTTTTTTTTTCAATGGCATTGATGACTCGACTCAAGGAATGCGAGTTGACGTCACACCAGAGCTCACAGCTGCGTGTCTGCTCTAGAAAAGCCACTAAAAAAAAAAAATCTTAAAAAAAAAAAAAAAAAATGCTTTTTTTTTTTTTTGTTTTTTTTTTTCGAATAGTCGAATAGTGGTTTGATAGTCGAATAGTCGGTTTGGTATTCGAATATTCGACTATTCTGTGAATGCCCTAACACACACACACACACACACACACACACACACACACACACACACACACACACACACACACACACACACACACACACACACACACACACACACACACACACACACACACACACACACACCCTCCATTACAACAATATACTGTGTGTGTGTGCACTTGCGTGCGTGTGCATATAGCCTGCAGCCAAATGTGTCCGTGCCCATAAAGCTGTCCTAGCAGCAGGTTATATGGGCTGGAAGATGTGAGGGCAGTGTGGGGACAGCAGTGTGGGGACAGCAGTGTGGGGACAGCAGTGTGGGGACAGCAGTGTGGGGACAGCAGGGTGGGGACAGCAGGGTGGGGACAGTAGGGTGGGGACAGCAGTGTGGGGACAGCAGTGTGGGGACAGCAGTGTGGGGACAGCAGTGTGGGGACAGCAGTGTGGGGACAGCAGGGTGGGGACAGCAGGGTGGGGACAGTAGGGTGGGGACAGCAGTGTGGGGACAGCAGTGTGGGGACAGCAGTGTGGGGACAGCAGTGTGGGGACAGCAGGGCTAAAAATAGCCCCTCGCTGAAGTCACACCCAGCATCCAGAAAGAGGTCAGTGTGTTTGCAGCGCTGGCTGCATGCGCAAGGAGCCTGTGTTTGTTTACACATCATATGATGATCATATCTCTGTAGTCCATAAATAATGTTTTTTTCATAGCGTTTTCGTAAATGAATAGCCTTTGTTTTACAAATGTGTCACACAAAAAGTAGTGACTATTTTGTATTTCCTCCAAGCGTTTTGGACGGATGGTTTCCATCCGACAGTTACAATATTTAGCATGCTTGAGTCTTTAACACATTGAATGCTAAAACAGGCTATAGACGTTCTTTCAAATACACCGGCTATAGCCGGTTCCCCCCCCCCCAAAAAAAGGTGCGCTCTATCGCAACTTAGGAATGATCCTAGGACCCTGTAAAATGGAATAGACGGATGTGAATCCAGTCCAAAAAACGTCACTTCCGTCCGCTCCAATGATAGGATCTTGAGAAAAAGCTCCATATCTCCATATCTTTTTACAGTGGTCAAAACAAGCCATTTTCGACGGGCGATCACTCTGCAATGGCGGATCGCGCTAGAAATATTATTGTTCCAGTCGTTAGTCGGGACCCTCGACCATCGCGCACACACCCTTTGTTTACATCTGGGTCCTCGTGGAGGCGTCTACAGCTCTAAACAGATCAGCGTAAACGGTAAGAACGCTGGCACTGGATGTACCCTGTTTTAAAAAACCTCTGGCACTCGATGTGTTAAGTCTTTAACCACTTAAACCCTAAACTTCGTTGACCGAGGTCCCCTCCTTTTTTCCCTCTAAACCAAATCCCTTTGCCGAAAATAGCCAATCTACAAGCTAAAATAGCCAATCTACAAGCTAAAATAGCCAATCTACAAGCTAAAATAGCCAATCTACAGGCGCTGCAACACATTAAAGACGTCATGAAATGGCTTTATTGCAAACCTTTTTGCCAACCTTCACTCAGAAACAGGGCTGTGTTCTGGTTTAACCAATCACAGTGTCAGCCGACGGTACGGTCCCCTCCGGGCTATGGGATCACTGGACTCTACACACACTCCACTGATCAGAGCGCACAGCGCAGCTGAGGCAGGCAGAGAGAGAGAGAGAGAGAGAGAGGAGAGAGAGGAGAGAGAGAGAGAGAGAGGGGGAGCAATGCTGCAGCACTGCATTGCTTATTTCTCACCTCCAATGCGTTCAGATGCGTACTATAATGTACTGTTTAAGTTTAAAACGAGTAATGCACCATCTGGCCGTCGTCTTCAGTTGGATAAAGAACGTTGCAGCCCAAGAGTGTTTCCCTAATTAAAAGCAGGAGAGAGTGGAGGAACGTGAGCTATGGGAATCAAACAGGTGAATGAAATCATGATTCATATATATTCATGAGGCTCATGTCATCACGCAGTATGTTTGCGTTTGACAGGAAGTAATTATAATTTAACTTTTAACATAAAAATAAAATAAAAACATATTTTTTATTTCCTTATGTCTTAAAGTTTGCACCCTAATTGTCCGCTAATTACAGAAGACAGCGTGTTTGGCCTTTGCAGAAGCACCTGTCAGTGTCTACCGGGTGATTCACTGGTTTGCTTTGCTTTTTTTTCTAACTTCAGCTGGGAAAAGGGTCAGGAGATGCACCATCATGAATCACCACCACTCCAGGTCAGTGGTGTCAGTTCAGCAAAAGCTAAAGTATGGCAACTCCCAGAGATGAAAATAAGGGACATCTATCCTGGGCGTGTGGTCAAACCCCCCAAAAAATCATAGAAAACTATGCATTATACCTATAACACAATACAAACACAATGGTCTTACACCTACATTAGGCTATTATTCATGATTATCACATACAAATCACACCCAGTGTGAAGTGGGCGGTGTCTTGCTAGCTAATCACAATACTGAATGGAGTCAACCAATCATGTACACAAAATGATGTGATTCACTAAAAAAAAAACATAAATGTGTTTTTTTTAAGTGCATTGTCCTATTTATAGGGCTATGCACATGTGTCATGTTTCCCTAGCCAATCACAGTCCTGAATAGACTGTGATTGGCCAATCACGGTGCAGGGTTAGGGGTGTACACTGGTGGCCAATCACAGCGCAGGATTTGGTGTGCAAATATCCAAACCTCATATATAGGGGCGGTGAAATATGTATATATTTTGGCAAGGTATGGCAGGTGCCACGGTATGGCACCTGCCATACCTTGCCATACCCAATTGACGCCCCTGCTCATGGTAACTTCAAAAGGAATCGGTGAGTAGCGGTGTTCAATTCAGATAGAGAGACAGACAGACAGACAGACAGACAGACAGACAGACAGACAGACAGACAGAGGGAGACGTCAATGTCAATGTGACAGACAGAGAGAGACAGGCATACAAACACAGAGAGAAAGAGGCAAGAGGCTTGGGGGCAAACGAGGGAGGGAAGAAAGAGAGATAGAATAAAGATAGAAAGAAAGGTACTGTACACACACACACACACACACACACACACACACACACACACACACACACACACACACATATAGAAATAACGAGGCAATCAACAGGAGAAGGGAATTCTCTCTGTTCCTGCTTCAAGGGCCAGTTCCAGCCATCCAGTCGGCAACGCACTCTCTCATTCATAACCTTTATCTCAGTGGAAGGCTCATTTGGGACACCGTACCGTACAATGTACAAAGGATGACTTTGCTCTATGACAGTGGTTTTCAAACTTTTTCACGTCAAGGAAATTGACACATATTAGCCCACGGACCCCCATTTGAAAAGATATGCCAGGGACTCAACCACTTTGATTTCTTGGGGGTCCCAATGTAAACTGTATCCTCATCATCAGTGTTAATTTAACTCTGAGAGTGTACAAATGGAACCAAATGGACCATTTGTACACTCTGTGGATGGGTCCCACAGGATGGGTCATGTGGGAAGTGTTGTTAAAGCTTGTATGAACCCATTAAGACCTGAGGCCCGATTCTACAAAAGCCTTAATCAGTAGTACAACAACAACAATAAAATAAAAATAAAACAAAAGACTTGGTGTGATTATAAGGACACCGTTTTCCGTTTTACTGGCCCTTGTTTAAACATTAATCTGGCTATAGAGGTTATAGCTTTATGTTTAAAGGAGGTTCTAGTCTGCATGCAGCGCTCGAATACATTGAAGTTGTCAGAAGACCAACTAAAGGTGATTAACTAGGGAGCCGCGGCGCTTTCACTCAGCTATCCCGTTCAATCCGGGAGCGGATTCGACTTCTTTGGCTATTTAAAAAATAGCAGATCTACAAGCTCATAGCGCGGCACTCGGTGCCGCGCTATGAGCTTGTAGATCTGCTATTTTTGAAAAAATCTTGAAAATGTGTGCAAATCTTTGTATATATGTTTTTTTAAGCGAACATTTGTACTGTAACTCAAATCTTTGCTTACATTTTGAGATGGGGGTCCGTGGCCAAATACATAATCAACATTTGCTACTGTATATCAGTGGTGCTCTAACTTTTTCATGTCAAGGACCACCCATAATGATTTGTATTTGGCCACGGATCCCCCATCTCAAAATATGTTGTTCCAGGGACCCCCCAGAAGCTTAAAAATGTTCGCTTTAAGTTAAAAATTTTGAGTTAAAAATGTTCGCTTTAAAATATATATATTCAAAGGTTTGCACACATTTTCCCCCTAAAAACGCCAGATCTGCAAGCTCATGTATATTTGCTAATTTTGAATAGCCAAATAAATCTTAAAATGACACAGACGCGTTTCTGGGTTTTAATGGATTATTCCCCAACTCTGTGGTATGCGTGGGTGAGAGAGAGAGAGAGAGAGAGAGAGAGAGAGAGAGAGAGAGAGAGAGAGAGAGAGAGAGAGAGAGAGAGAGCGCTAGAGCTAGAGAGAGAGAGAGAGAGAGCTAGAGGGAGAGATGTTTGCATAATATAGTAATAAGCCCAAAAAACCCATGTCTGTTGTGACATGGTACAAAGTCATGCGTGGAAAAAAATGTCACTACGCAATTAAAGGGTCTGCCAGTCAGGAGTTCATACGAGGTTGTCAGGCTCTTGTTTAATAATGTATCCCCCCCCCCCCCCAACCCCCTATTCCCATTTATCCTTCACTCATCCGCCCCTCATCTCTGGCTCACATCCCCAGTGTGGTGGGTAAAATGCCAGGGGCCACACATACACACACACACACACACACCCGCCCTTCCATTCCCTGCGATCCCCAGTCGCTATAACCCCATCAGCTCTCCTTTTCCCATGTCTCCTTTGGAGACACGGTTATTGCATTCCCCTTGCATCTGTTTCCATCTGTCTTTATCCAATTGTACTAATAGGACCGGTACGCAGTGCAATCGTCAGTGTTCATTTAACTCTGCAGCTTGTACAAAATATGGGTCTATTTTCAAATGGCCGAAATGCATATAGGGCTGAAGTGGGTAATGTGTGTTTTTAACTCTGCAGCTTGTACAAAATATGGGTCTATTTTCAAATGGGTAATGTGTGTTTTGTAATAATAATAAAAATCTACAAAGTAACTAGTAACTAAAGTTTTCAAATAATCATAGTGGAGTAAAAGTATAACATTTGCCTCTGAGATGTAGCGGAGTAGAAGTAAAAGTATTGAAAATTGGAAATACTCCATTAAAGTAAAAATTCCTCAAAATTGTACTTAAGTACAGTACTTGAGTAAATGTACTCAGTTACTTTACACCAGTGACATTTTGTTACAGCCTCAGAGTTACAATTGGATGAATTAACACTGAGGATTTGACCGTGGAGAAAGAAGAAACCAATGCTGTTTGACCTTGGTGGGTGTACGTGGGGTGTTCTGTATGTACAGTACATACTGCTGTATGTGTGCATGTATACATGCAGGTGTACATGCATGTGCTTGCTCGCTGACATCCTATCCTGGGGGAGGGTATTGCCATATAAGCAGTCAAATCTCATCCACTCTCCATTTTAGTGTTTTCACACATGCCTCTTTTTCTTTGGTTAACAATATGCAAATATTGTTGCTGTCAGGCAGACACCTTGTATCTCCATATTCATTTATTTTTTCCAGTAAATTAATGCCCCACTTCATTATACAAGAGTGTTGCACAAAAGTAGTGAAAATAGCAGATCTGCATGCTCGCAACGTGTCGCGATGTGACGCGTTGTAGAGCTTGTAGATCAACGGCCCAAAACAAGCGAACGGGGGTCGCAATGAAATTATTTACGCGGAAGCACGGTGAAACCCTCTGTGTGAGACCTGAGGCCATTCTTAAAAAAAATCTAAATCCTAACAGTTTTTGGAAAAAAATCTAAAAAAGAAGTTTTCAAGATTTTTCAAAAATAGCAGATCTACAAGCTCATAGCTTGTAGATCTGCTATTTTTTAATAGCCAAAGAAATCTAAAGTGACACAGATGCGTTCCAGGTCTTAATGGGTTAACTACCTACGATCGGGGGCTCGATCGTACTGGAGATAAATATTCTGTGATGAAACATCGCTGGCACTATAGGCAATTATTTATTTATTTACTCGGCACTGAATGAGCTAAAATGATTTAAAAGCACAACAGTGTCATAAGGTAGAATATCAAAGCATGCTTCTATAGAAAGCACAATGAAACCACTAAAGTAAAAGCCTGAGAGAGAGAGAGAAGGAGTCTTTACATAGTCACTACCAGCAACATGTGTCTAATGAAGCATATGGAAATGCCTTAAACTTATTATATTTAGCCCAGCCAAGCTCCCATTTTCATCAGCAAACAATCATTTCTGTGCACTGAGAGTTCAACAGAAAATATCACACAATTCCGTGGATATTGTTATATTGTTAAAGTTTTAGTAGTGTTGTTAACAAGATCAGCAGCGAAGACGAGGCGCACATAATCCGCCGTGTTGTTGTGCTACTTGAGCAAAGTGCAACCATGAATAATGCAACAGGGGAGAGTATGAAAAGAATTTGGGAGATAGTGGGTGAGCGAGAGAGAGAGAGAGAGAGAGAGAGAGAGAGAGAGAGAGAGAGAGAGAGAGAGAGAGAGAGAGAGAGAGAGAGAGAGAGAGTGTGAGAGAGTGAGTGAGTGAGAGAGTGAGAGAGAGAGAGAGAGAGAGGGATGAGCTGTCTCCACGCAAACACACAGTGGTGGAAAAAGTACTCAAATGTTTTACTTAGGTGAAAGTATCTATACTGCAATGTAGAAGTACTCTGTTACAAGTAAATGTCCGGAATTCAAAATGAAAAAAGTAACAGTACAAAAGTATTGGTATCAAAATGTACTTAAAGTATCAAAAGTAAAAGTTCTAAAATGTTTGAAAATAGCAGATCTACAAGCAATGTGACACGTTGTGAGCTTGTATATCGGCTATTTTCAAATAGCCTAGGTATAAAATAGGGCAAAAGTGGATAATGTATGTTTTATAATGTAATAATTTGTATCTGCAAAGTAATTTAAGTTTTCAAATAATTGTAGTGGAGTAAAAGTACAATATTTGCATCTGAGATGTAGAGGAGTAGAACTAAAAGTATAGACAATTGGAAATACTCCAGTAAAGTCAAAGTAGCAAAACAAATTACTTAAGTACAGTACTTGAGTAAATGTATACTTATAGTTACTTTACACCACTGCAAAACACACAAGCTTTGCACAACATCATTCCGAACCCAATTAGGCTGTGTGTGTATGTCTGTTTGATCCATGGCACTGCGTCGATGCAAACAGCCAACACAAACAACGGTACTCTTATGGAGGTTGCATAACCTTGCATTATGCGAATACCTCTCTCTCGTTCCCTCTCTCTCTCTCATCCTCTCTTTTCCTTCACTCTCCTCGCTATACTCTCTCGCTCATTCTCTGCGTTCAGACAGAAAGGATCATCTGCAGGTGAAGCCTTCATTGTTTGGATTGTAATCAAAACAAAGGAGGGAAGAGGATCAGACAGGATGAGAATCATTCAAATTAATCACAGATTCTAAGCAATAAAATACAATAGGAAAAAAGTTTTAATTACTTTGGATTAATTCTCTTTTAACCCATTCAGACCGGGAACGCATCTGTGTCATATTTTGAGATAGGGGTCGGCGGCCAAATACATATAATTTTGGGGGTCCTTGACATGAAAATGTTTGAGCACCACTGATTTTTTTCAGAATACTGTTGGGATTTAGAAGACATTTGTAGAATCGGCTTCAGGGGTTAAGGGACCCCTCTTGATCCCCGGACCACAGACGTTGAGAGAACCAGTAGCCTAAAACAAAGTAAAAAACTGTGGGGGGGGGGGGGGGGGTAATTGGGAAAGACAGCAACTGCACAGCGGACCACCTGGTCAAGCTGTTCCTGGAGAAAGTGCTCCAAGTATTCAAATGTTTTACTTAAGTAAAAGTATCAATACTGCCAATGTAGAAATATGCTCTGTTACAAGTAAAAGTCCGGAATTCACAATGTACTTGAGTAAAAGTGCAAAAGTATTGGTATCAAAAAGTACCAAAAGTACTAATTTGCAGAATGGCCCATTTCACAAGTTTTCAAACGTATAAAACATCTTTTGAAAATAGTAGATCTACAAGCTGACAATGTGATGCGACGCATTGTGAGCTTGTAGATCTGCTATTTTCAAATGGCAGAAATATATATTGGGTTGAAGTGGTGGTGGTTTGTGATCAAAATCTACAAAATTAACTAGTACCTAAAGTTTTCAAATCATTGTAGTGGAGTAAAAGTACAATATTTGTCTCTGAGATGTAGTGGAGTAGAATTAAAAGTGCTGAAAACTGGAAATACTCAAGTAAAATAAAAAAAATACCCCATAATTGTACTCAAGTACAGTACTTGAGTAAATGTACTTCGTTACTTTACACCACTGACGGCTAGCATGTCTGAGCTGCAACATGCTCAACATATTTTACAGTTATCAGAATGGAAGGTTACAGAGAGAGAGAGAGAGAGAGAGAGAGAGAGAGAGAGAGAGAGAGAGAGAGAGAGAGAGAGAGAGAGAGAACAAGCAATAAAGTGACAATAAATGTATTTAGCCCGTGGCTAGATAGTGCAGTAATAGTTCTGAGTCACGGTGAGTCCAGTCTCACTGGGTAGAGGGTGGGGGGGTGCAGTTCAGGGCATGCTGCACGCCGACTCTGTCTGTTTTATGGAGGTATAACACAAGGAAACGGTTTGGGCACCGTATAACCACTTAACCCTTTAAGACCGGGAACGCATCGGTGTGTCATTTTTAGATTTCTTTGGCTATTCAAAAATAGCAGATCTACAAGCTCATAGCGCGGCACCGAGTGCCGCGCTATGAGCTTGTAGATCTGCTATTTTGAAAAAAAATTAAAGCGAACATTTGTAACTCAAATCTTTGCTTCTGGGGATTCTACAAATGTCGTCTAAATCCTAACAGTTTTTTTGAAAAAAACGTTTGTTGCTATAATCAGTGGTTCTCAAACTTTTTCATGTCAAGTAGTAAGTTCATGCTTACTCTGCTTATTTCAATTTCGCACCTGTAAGTCTCAAAGCAAGAGCATCATCTAAATGCCTATGGGGGGTGGGGGGAGGGGGATAACCAATCTCAGCACACCCTCAGATCAAATAACTTCATCTTCTTTTCATGTGTTCTTCTTTAACACATTGAATGCCAATCGCGTAGATCTACGCGAACCTATTTAAAGCCGCAGCGTGCCAGTCGCGTAGATCTACGCGAACCGCCGATTCCCATTGATTTTGCCCCAGGTGCACTTTCCGGATTTTTTTGATCCATTTCCGTTTCCGGTTTCCGGTCGGAAACAGAATTATTCGGGTTCCGGTTTTTTCGATCGTATCCGCTTCCTGTCTGGGATCCTGTTTAAAACTCGATTTTCTCTGGTTGTTGTTTTTCTCCTCGCTGATCACTGTTTACCGTTGATCGGCTGTAGCTTCAAGATGGCGGCACGGATTTGGAAACTATTTTCGCTGGCCGTTTCTCACGGATCCGCCGTGTGTTTAGAACCAAATGAACGCGCACTTTTAACTTATTTAGCGAGGTCTGTGGCAACATGAAAAAAACAAAAAAACAACAATAAAACGCTGGCACTGGTGAGTACATTACGAGATTAAACTCTGGCATGGAATGTGTTAAGGGCAAGCCACCATTAGGGAAGATGAAACTTTTTAAATGTCACCCGTTGCCGCGCCGTAGTGTATTCAAAGGCACATCCGCGGTTATTACCGTCACGCATGGATGGACGCCGTAATAACTCTCCGACGCCAGCGCCTCTGACGCCCCCTCCTCATTCTGAAGACTAATAGTAGAACTGCATTTCAATAAAACATTTTATCAGAATGGATTGATGCCATGATCACTGAAGCTCTCCTCCTCTCTCTTCCTCTGCCCTGCTGCTTTATCACCGTTTCCGACACATAGGCTGTACCTGGGCGGCCCGCCCAAGTATATTAACAGACGTCAAAGAGTCATTTGGAGACTCATTTTAAAATGTTTTCTTTTTTTTAACCTTCCAAGAAAATTACTCCATCTGCTATCGTTTAACTTGTAGATAATCACTGCACGCTCCCATCTCTGTTCTTTCTGCCCATCGTGATATGGATCTGCTACAGTACAAGTGACGAGCAGACATAATGCTTTGCAGAATAACACAAACTCATACAGGGTACAGGTCAGGATAAACAAGTGAAATTTGGAGTAATGATAAAGAACAACAACAAAGGTACAGACTAAATTGAAACTGGAACACTACAAAAACGTAAGCTGATGCATGGGATCTCTCTCCTGTCACACCTGAACATTTATTTTCTGTTTACTAAAGAGCCGGAGAGAACCTACTGAACAAACACTTAAAGCAATGATTACTATCAATATATAGAGCTTTAACCTTTCACCAATAAATATAATCTAGACTGCTCAGCACCTTAATCGACGTTAGCATCTAGCATCAAATGGAAATAAATAAATGCATAAGCCTCAGTAATTACATGTCAGTTAACTGCAGTTAACAGTGAGACAAAATGCAGAGACCGAATTAGACTGAAGCTTTTCCTCCATTCCAGGTGTCAGTCAGTGAAGCAGAGAGAGTGCCGAGGGAGAGGAAATTAATTTGATCTGTCTTTCAGCGCTGAATTATGGATTTATTTTGCATCCCATTCCTGTGTTGTTATTTTAACCCATTCAATCCCGGGAACTCATACGGTGTCATTTTAGATTTTTTTTATAGCTATAACCATTATTTTATACTTTGGGCTATTCAAAAATAGCAGATCTACAAGCTCATAGGCACAGAGTGTCGCGCTACGAGCATTTATTTTTATCGTGAACAAATTGTGTGCAAATCTTTGAATATATATATAAATGTTTTATAGGTAAACATTTTAACTCAAACCTTCTGGGGATTCTACAAATGTCTTCTAAATTAAACAGTTTTTTTTGTTGTTTAACTTATGCTGCTATAATATCAGTGGTTCTCAAACTTTTTTCATGTCAAGGAAGGACCCCCAAAATGATATGTACCTGTCCGCGGACCCCCCCCCCTGTCCTCGAGACGCCTTGTGAGCTTGTCCACGGAGTTACTACAGGGGGGCCGCCAAATGTTTGCGTGAGGCAGCGTGCCTTGCTTTTGGCAAAGAGGTTTGGTGTAGTTTTGGTGTTGTCTCTGTACTTGGACCGCTTTTTTTCTCTCTACACCAAATCTCTTTGTCGAAAATAGTGTGTTTTATGTTTTTCTGCTATTTTTTATTTATTTATTATCCCTCGATTTTGTAACCCTTTTTTTCACCCGGTGCCACTTCTCTAAGCGATCCTGGGCACTACACTCCCCCCACCAGCCTAGGGAGGCCAGGGCCGAGCTCATGCCTCCTCCAATGCATGAGAGCCAACTGACCTTCTTGTCACCTGACAGGGGGGAGTTTCCCTGGTTGGACGTAGCGCATGGAAGGAACACGTTATTCCAACCAGTTCCCTTCCCCTCCATCAGGCCCCCCGGCTGACCAGGGGGAGGCAGTATAGTGACCAGGATTATGTTTTTGTGAGGGTACCTACCCTAGGAGACACGGGGAGAACATGCAAACTCCACACAGAGTAGGCCCTTTCGCCAACCCCACCTAGGGTATGGGCGCTGGTGACGCGGAGGAGAAGACACGACCCCCAGCGCCCACAGCGTCCCCTGCGGGAATCGAACCCAGGAGTCAGGACCTTCTTGCTGTGAGGCGACAGCGCTAGAGCACTATATAGCTAGAGCTATACAGCACTTTGGTCGACCGTTGCGGTTTTTAAATGTGGGTTATGAATACATTTGGATTTGTAAGCAGAGCCTCACACACTTGGAACACACATTTGTTTATTTCTGCCACCAGTCCAGACTGTGTTTTTATGCTGGAGGGAACACGGTAGAGGGAAGCTTAAAAACACAGTTAAAAAAAGGCTTTCCCTAACATTATATAACCATAATACCACGTTCCAATAAAAAGGCCATTTAGGATTAGTTCACAGCGTGTCGCCCCAAAGCAAAATAAATACAAAATAAAAAGAAAGTTAAACCATTCAGACCGGGGGGACGCATCTGTGTCATTTTAAGATTTCTTTGGGCTATTCAAAAATAGCAGATATACAAGCTCATAGCGTGGCACCGCGTGCCGCGCTACGAGCTTGTAGATCTTCTATTTTTTAATACATTTATTTTTTAAAGCGAACATTTTTAACTCAAATCTTTGCTTCTGGGGGATTCTACTAATGTCTTCTAAATAATAACAGTTTTTTTTTATTTTTATTATGTTGCTATAAGATCAGTGGTTCTCAAACTTTTTTCATGTCAAGGACCACCCAAAATGTTGTTCCAGGGACCCCTCACCCAGAAGCAAAGATTTGAGTTAAAAATGTTCGCTTCAAAAGTAGATATACATTCAAAGATTTGCAAAAAAAGTCATGATTGTAAAAAGAAAATGGCAGATCTACAAGCTCGGTGCCGCGCTATGAGCTTGTATATCTGCTATTTTTGAAAAGCCAAAGTATAACATAATGGTTAAAGTGGTTACACACAGATGCGTTCCCGGCTTTAATGGGTTAATCCAGTGTCACCTTCACGTTCTCCTCCATTTTATTTGCCCTCTCTCCATTTCTCTCTCACTCCCTATGTAAATAGCCCCAGCAGCAGCTGTCTGGCATAGGGGTGGCGCGGGCATAGGGTGGCGCGGGCCAAATGGCGGCCATTAGCGTTCCGCTCTGCCTAGCTAATGCCTGGAACCCGTTAGCAGGTGTGAATCCAGCCTCGACCGCGTTATAATTACAAGGTTTTTTTCGAGGCGTCACCGACCGCCCGCCGCCATTCCGACCGACTCTCGCTCCGTCCGCGCTACAGCCTGATGATCAGAGCCTCTTTTGCCCGGGCTGGGGGGCCGATGATGGTGATGGCGTGATGATGATGCTGAGGGGCGATGGCGGCGGTCGATGCTGCAGCACATTTCCCTGTGGCAGAGCACCACCACGTCCCTGGCCCTTCTGTGGGCAACGTTAAGCCATTAAGACCGGGAACGCATCTGTGTCACTTAAGATTTCTTTGGCTATTCAAAAAGAACTGATCTACAAGCTCATAGCGCTACAAGCTTGTAGATCTGCAATTTTTTGCTTCTGGGAAATGGAAATCTTATGGAATGGGGGGGTTCGTGGACAAATACATATCATTTTGGGTGGTCCTTGACATGAAAAAAGTTTGAGAACCACTGATATTATAGCAACATACGTTTTGTTTTTTTTAAACATTTGTAGAATCCCCAGAAGCAAAGATTAAGAGTTCAAAATGTTTGCTTTAAAAAACAGATCCATTCAAAGATTTGCAAACATTTTCACGATAAAAAATAAACTTGTAGATCTGCTATTTTCAAACATTTTAGTACTTTTACTTGTAGTACTTTAATCTGTGGAATCTTGTGCAGCACTTTGTAACGTTTGTTTAAAAAAAGTGCTATACAAACAAAGTGATTATTATTTATACATGATTGCACGCCACGTCGACACAACGAAAATAGCCGATCTCCAAGCTCACACAACGCATCGCAGCGGCAACTAAGTGTAAATCAGGCTTAATGAGTCTAGAACACGAGGAGGAGACAGGTTTTTGGATGGGAAGCAGGTTGAGGGGATAGACATTAGTGGGGGGGGGGGGTGGGTGTGGGGGGGAGGGGGGGTGCTGCCTGTATGCAGAGCTAAGTGATAATAGAATTGGAGTAATGCTATTTCCTGGTGTTTATGGGGGATAGCATAGCGCGCCACCGCTCCCTATGGATGGGGCTTAATTGTGGTATTTGTCAGCAGGCTCCATTAGGGAAACGTTCTATTTCCACAAGAATGATTGTAATGTGCTCGTGAGGCGCCTGCGCGCACGCCGTGCGACCAGAGAGCGAGCGATGCAGAGCAGACGGAGCCCACGACGAGAAGTTTGCTTTGCAAATGAGACTGCATTGAACTGAGGGATGGGAAAGGACACCACTGCATCCATCCATCTATAAATGCACATAATCTCGGTCTGTTTATGTGTGTCTTTCCCCCGCATGACTCGTGAACCGTCCAACCGACGGACTTGGGCGTGTGTATCTCCCGGGGATCAGCGGATGTGTAGTGCCGAGTGGGAAGTCGTTCAGTCCGGGAGTTGGCCAGAACCGAAAAACCAACCATCTCTGTGTCTGTCCATCTCTCTGTCCCTTTTCTGCCCATATGAAGAGCTCTGTAACTGTCTGTCTGTCTGTCTGTCTGTCTGTGTCTCTTTTATGAAAAACAAGAAGGAAGCTCGCAACTGACTTTTAAAATGCTCCAGCTTTATCCACAGCAGTAATCTGCTGGAGCATTTTAACTCTTTGCCTGCCACTGACGAGGGAACTTTTCAGATTCTGCTAAGGCACAGCCTGCCACTGACGAGTATGACGAGTTATGTGTTTTCAGTGGTTTTCCACCAGATGGCGCTGTTCGCTACCCTATGAATGACGCTTTCACTGCCAGAAGACGACAGATCCGGAATTGACGTCATTAAAAATAAAAGGCACTTGTTTACTTCCTGTGTATTTGTTGTGGGAAAATGGCTTTATCTCCGTTCCTGTTGTTTTTGGGCAAAAACAAGCTGCGTGCACACACACACACACACACACACACACACACACACACACACACACACACACACACACACACACACACACACACACACACACACACACACACACACACAAAATGGTGCGGCCGTAGCTAGAGAAGCTGTCCGGCAATCAGATGGTCACCGGTTCAACTCCCAGCTGGCCATGTCTATGCTTCGAAGTGTCCTTGAGCAAGACACACAAGAGCCCTCATCATGACCATCTGAGCGGCCATCAGCTGGGCGAAGCTGGAACAGATTTTTTTTCTCTCCGTCTCTTCTCACTACACCATGTA
The DNA here is from genome assembly GCF_963280865.1 of Gymnoscopelus braueri. NCBI lineage: Eukaryota > Metazoa > Chordata > Actinopteri > Myctophiformes > Myctophidae > Gymnoscopelus > Gymnoscopelus braueri. The sequence goes on from NC_137614.1 coordinate 8,570,893, forward strand.
CAGAGGAGTGGAAAGTACACAAGTAACAGTACACACAGTAGTGCACGCACGCACCCACGCACCCACGCACACACACACACACACACACACGCACACACACACACAGGGAGACGTTCCAGTCAGCTGGTTCTATTTATACGCGATGCTAACTAATTACAGTGCATTTTCATGTCCTTCAACACAGAAGCAGATGTCTGGCTCACGACTCTTCATGAGCACGGCCTGACCTCAGGCTGTGTGCTCACTGAGGGTACAGTACAGTACAGTACAGTACAGTACAGTGTACTACAGGTCTCCGCTCCCCTGTCGGGGGGGACGGCGACGACTATGTCCCAACTCATCATCTGGAACGGGCAGCAGCTGTTTTATAAAACAGTGGTTTTCAAACCTTTTCATATCAAGGTCCATTATTTATTCGGCATTGGAGCCACGGAACCACCGTTTGATGAGATTTAGACTCTCAGACCCCAAGACTTGGAATATTTTTGTTGTCGTTGGATATACGATTTTGTCCACAATTCAATGCTGTATTGATGTTTGTACCAATAGGAGAGATAACAGGCAAACACGATAATTTAACTCTTGAGAGTTACGGGTCCATTTGGTTTCAATTTACACTCTCAAGAGTTAAAGATCTATAAGGGTCCATTTGGTTTAATTTTACACTCTCAAGAGTTAAAGATCTAATAAGGGTCCATTTGGTTACCAACGCTCCATCATTTAGCTGGGGACCACCTGGAACCCCCTCAAGGACCACTGGTGGTCCCTGGACCACTGGTTGAAAACCACTGTTATAAAACATAAACATGGAGTGCTGTTATACAAACTACAGCAGGAGTACAAACTCACCCAGTCGTTTCTTAAACATTTTCTCTCAAACACTTTTATCACACACTCCAAATTGTCCAAACATTTTCGATATATTTTTATTTATTTATTTGTATTTATTATTTATTTTTAATAAGTGATAAAAGTGGTTAAAATGATTGTGATGCTATATTTACTACTGTTACAATTGATGTACTGTGTCAGTGGGTCTCCAGTTCTTTGTACTGAGAGTTGTGGTTGGAGGCTACAGTAAAGGTGGCATTACACTACAAGATAATCGGGGTATAAAACAACCCTTCCGAGTATCGGGGGGGGGGGGGGGGGGGGCGTGTCTACCCCAGCCTAGATCAGGGGCAAATCTCGGGCATAAACATCGTCTAGTGTGAGGGTTCAAAGATCCAATCTGAACCCTCCCGAGTTGCTCACAGGACGGTCGGGGCCACTCCGATCATTTTCAAAAATGTTTGATACTTATCTGGATCACTACTGTATGGAACACCTGGCGAGGGTCGGACTGAGAGAAATACGGCCGCTGTTCCACGCACGCACGCACGCACGCACGCACGCACGCACGCACGCACGCACGCACGCACGCACGCACGCACGCACACACACACACACACACACACACACACACACACACACACACACACACACACACACACACACACACACACACACACACACACACACACACACACACACACACACACACACACACGCGTTGTTTATGTATGATGGACAATCAGGTGCAGCTGCGGTGGATACATTTTTTATATTAAATTAAATTATTTTGATAATCATTTTATAATATGGACTGACACCGAACATGCAAGTTTATGTGCATAAATTACCTCCAGGTTTAGGTGGGGTCGCGAGTCAATGGCCGCCTTATTTTGGGGTCGCGGGCTGAAAAGTTTGGGAACCCATGCTATAGACCATATTCACACGGCGGCCATATTGGAATTTAACATTGAAAGTGCCGCCACCCGGGGTAGCTACTTTCATTGACTTCATAGAAACATGGCCGCTGTGTGAATATGGTCTATAGGCTATAATGTCCATAGAGAATATATCCCTACCTGAAAGATGCTTATTAAACTTTATAACTTGCCTGGTACCATTCCATGCTTCATCTTGCCGTCTAAAATTATATTCCTTGGCTTGCAAACAGACAAAACTTGTGTGGCCGATGAAACACAACGGCTTTGCATTGATAACACCAGGTATAAGAAACTCATCATGAAGTACGTTCGGAAATACAGCACTGAGCGCACTGGCCAATACAAACTAATAGGCGAGTGCGCTCTGGTGCGTAATTTCCGAACTCACCCATTGCTATCCAATGTGTCCATATTCATTTTTAAATGCCCTGTTTTCAGCACTGTCACATATCTTTTATACATATATTTTATACTCTTTATACTTTTGGATAGTGTCATTTCAATTCTAGCAGATTAATGTTTAGCGATCTCAAGCAGTCTGTCTCTCTCCATAAGTAGCAGCTGCAATCCATTCAGTAACGACCAATTTATGCTTCGAAGTACAACGGTCAGTGCATGGTGGGAAAAGTACAAAGTAAGTAAAAGTATCAATACTGCAATACTCCGTTACAAATAAAAGTCTGGAATTCAAAATTTACTTGAGTAAAAGCACAAAAGTATTAGTATAAAAATGTACTTAAAGTACCAAAAGTAAAAGTACTAAAATGTTTGAAAAGAGCAGATCTACAAGCTCTAAATGTGTGATGTGATGCATTGTGAGCTTGTAGATCGGCTATTTTCAAATAGCCTATGTAGGCCTATAAAATAGGGCTAAAGTGGTTAATGTATGTTTTATAATATAATAACTGATAATAGCAAAGTAACTAGTAACTAAAGTTTTCAAATAATTGTAGTGGAGTAAAAGTACAATATTTGCCGTTGGGGTGTAGTGGACTAGAAGTAATAGGCTACAATACTGAAGTACTGAAAATTGGCAATACTCCAGTAAAGTAAAAATACCTAAAAAAATTACATTCCCTGCCTAGGATGTAAAAAACGTAATTATTTCCAATTACCAATTCTGCCTAGGACGTAAAAAACTTAATTTTGCAAAATATTTTTTTAAAACAAGATCTCAAGGTCCTTCATCTCTCGCAGTGACACATTTCATGGTAGCACACCCGGATACGGATATACATCAAATCGAAGATTTTCGGTTCTGTCCGCTTCCTGCTTCGGTCCCGCCCTAAAACGGTCTTTTCTCTCCGCCGTGGAATGCTGTTTAGCGACGCTGTTTTGAAACTGCTACTACTGCAAAATGGAATGTCGCCGATTGAAAATTTCTTCTCTGGGCCACTCACACAACTACCCTGTGTGTCTACAAACAGTTGCACACGCGATCATAAGGGATTTAGCGAGGTCTGTGGCGAGGTGAAAAAAGTAAGTGAGTTTTCCGTTTACATAGCGAAACATGGTGTTTTTACACTGGGCTGGAGGAGAGAGACTCCGCCCCGATCGGAATGTTTGTTGTTTGAGCGGCGTGCACGACTCGCCTGTGTGTTTAGAAACGATTGCACTTGCGATCATAATGGAAAAAAACTATTGTGACTTTTTTAAAGTTATAAAAAACACTAAATCGCTGGCAGTGGGCAAACACAGCCAGAAATAAGTCTGGCAGGGAATGTGTTAAGTAGCCTACAGTACTTGAGTACATGTACTGTACTTACCGGTAGTTACTTTACACTTTTTCAGTTTAAGACTGAAAAAGTCTTGTAGTGTAAGGCCAGCTTTAGAGAAAGAGTCACAGCGTTAGGTACAGTGTAGCAGTGTTGTATTTCAGTGGAAGCTGTAATTGGCACACGATGGATGCTTAACACATCCACTGCCAAGGGCTAATCTCATAATGTACTCACCAGTGCCAAGGTGTTTTTGTTGTTTTTTTGTTTTTTTCATGTCGCCATAGATCTTGTTAAAATCCTTAAGATTGAGCGCTACACAGTCTGTTTACATCCGCGCGATCTCCCTGTATCTCCCAGTGAAAACCACGTGTCAAACGGGGCATCCATGTTTGAGTTAGAGCGGATTACGTTAAACAGTGAAATGCGAGGAGAAAAAACTACAGGAAGAGAATTGAGTTTCAGTTTCGTCTGTAGAACGAGGGCGGGCGTGATCGTGAAAACCGGATCCCAAATAATTCTATTTCCTGTCATCAAACCGGAAACGGAAGTGGATCAAAAAAATTCCGAAAGTGCACCCGGACCGCGCATGCGCGAAAAGACCGCAGCCCGTAGGGCTACGGTCTCGGCACTTAACAGTTGGATTTAACGGCCCGTAGGACTACGGTCTTGGCAGTTAATGTGTTAATAGTTAATTAGTTAGTTAGTTATAGTTTGTTTCGGTCTGTTGAACAAACAGGTATAATTACAGTACATAGAAAGCAGTGGTGTTAAGTAACTAAGTACATTTACTCAAGTATTGTACTTAACTCTTTGAACGCCATCGACACGTTTTCGAGTCAATTGCTACTTAATCCATCCACACCGCCAAAGCGTTGACACCTTTTTCCTTGTTTAATCAGCGATCGCTGTTCTATGTAACTTCCACCATTTTTTTTCACTTCCCACTCACCAGGATGCCCGGATTAACACATTCCACGCCAGAGTTTAATATCCTAATGTACTCACCAGTGCCAGCGATTTATTGTTGTTTTTTTCACGTCGCCACAGACCTCGCTAAATACCTTAAGATCGCGCGTTAAACTGTTTGTAGACACACAGGGTAGCTGTGTGAGTGGCCCAATCGGCGACATTCCATTTTGCAGTAGTCGCGGTTTATTTTAAACAGCGTTCAGCGAGGAGAAAAAAAACTCCGAGATAAAGGCGGATTAGGGGAAGATTTAGAGCGGCGGCGGGTGGGAACGAAAATCTCCGGATACGGATATTTCCATATCCGGGTGTGCTACAATGAAATGTGTCACTAAGGGAGGCCTACAATGAAATGTGTCACTGCGAGAAAAAAAAGACCACTTCGCGTAGAACTACGCGACTGGCACGCTGCGCAATTATTTAGGTTCGCATAGAACTACGCGATTGGCACGCAATGTGTTAATGGGTTCCGTTTCCGGTTCTCGGTTTTATCTTTAAACTTTAGATTTTTAGGCCAAAATAGGGCAAAACACGTTTCTTCACACGGTAGAAAAAAAGAACGGAGAAGTCCGGTTACATTTTCTTTTCTCTGGACGACGAACGGTTATCGTCGTTGTGTATACCAACGTTCTGAAACCCGATCATAAGCTAAGCTAAGATGGCCTGCGGAAGAGGGGCGGAAATACGATCACACCAGCGGATATGACGTTTGAAACCTGTTTGGAGTGGGCTGAGAGAGAGAACGGAGAGAGAAAGAAAAAACGTAACTCTTTGAGTGCTGGTCGATCTGTCGTGTTTGTTTATAAACACAGCCAGACAAACAATTAAAATGGATATAACAATTCTGTGACCAGTTGAAAAGGTTTTAAAACACAAAAATAAGGCTTCAAGAGTTAAAATGGTCCGAAAAGGTATAGGCTGAAGTCAAGGCTTACTTTGCGTACTACCCTATATAGGCAAAATAACTTTGGAGTGAAGGCTAACAGGTTGGATAGAGAGAGAAGATAGGATCAAACCCACCCCCCCAAAAAAAAACATCCTGGAATGTGATGAGAAGACCCTGGGATGGAAGCGACATCAGGAGTCACCATGGTAACCGCTTCCCCAGAGTCAGCCGGCTGACAATCAAGCCACGTTACACACTATGTGGCGCGCGTGTGTGTGCGTATGTGTGTGTGTGTGTGTGTGTGTGTGTGTGTGTGTGTGTGTGTGTGTGTGTGTGTGTGTGTGTGTGTGTGTGTGCGCGCGTGCATCTGCCTGCCTGAATCCGTCTAATGTGTGTGTTTCACGCTACTGGGTGGCTGCGTCTGTGTGTGTGTGTGTGTGTGTGTGTGTGTGTGTGTGTGTGTGTGTGTGTGTGTGTGTGTGTGTGTGTGTGTGTGTGTGTGTGTGTGTGTGTGTGCGTGTGCGTGTGTGTGTCTGTGTCTGTGTCTGTGTGTGTGTGTTACTTGATGTGTGTTTCCCTGTCACCGTCGCTGACAGGGCGAGGCAGAGTGTAATCTCAGCAGATTAAAAGTTGTCATCAGAAGACTTCCTGCATGAGAGACGCCACGGTAACCGAGGACTCACACCATCAGCCTCTGAGAGGTGTTTGCATTTCATAACTACTAATGGCTTCACACACTACAGAGGGGAGAGAGAGAGAGAGAGAGAGAGAAGGGGGATGCAGAGGATGGGGGTGTCAAAAACACCAAAGTAGAGGGAGAAGCAGAGAGAGAGAGAGAGAGAGAGAGGCACATGGAGCATGGTTTAATTAGAATAGCCAGGCTATAAATAACCTGCGCCCTGACATTTGAACATGGAGACGTTCTGAATCTCTCTGTGGTTTCCGCTGGACGGGAGAACACGCACACACCAACGCGCACACACACACACATAGCCAATTTATGCATTAATGTCTTCCATACAGTATATCTTTCCCTTTCCTGGGAAGTCTCTCTCTCTCCTTTTGAAGTCTCTCTCTCTCACTCTCTCTCTTCTCAGCACCTTCTCTAGTCCGTCTTGAAATGCACACACACACACACACACACACACACACACACACACACACACACACACACACACACACACACACACACACACACACACACACACACACACACACACACACACACACACACACACACACACACACACACACACACACACATAATCCTTGCTATATCTGTACCAAAGAGGGAGAGAGAGAGAGAGAGTGACATCAAAAAACAGCGTTTCTGATTAGCTGTCAGAGAAGAAGAATGAAGGCACACACACAGACAGACTCACAAAGGCGACGCGGTGGCGACTTATCATGACACCTCGCCGCAATTTTCCCACAGCTCAGAAACGTAGCATGTCACTTCATGCATGATATAAAGATTGCGTGGCGTGCACGTACACACACACACACGTTCTTAAGATGTTTCGGGAGACGGGTCAGGTCGCAATATGAACGCGACGCCCACCCGTGAAGAAGACGGATGGCAGCCTTTTAATAAAACAGGGACAGAAATAGAAACGGCTGCTTTTTCACATCCAAGTACCGACGTGACTTAGCTTACGTTAAGTAGCATCCTGGTTAGTGTGAGGCGAATCAGGCGATGGCGACACCATACTGTCGCACGCACACACGTACGCACACGCGCACGCGCACACATGCACGCACGCACGCACGCACACAAACGCGTCTAATGTCCCCTTGTGTCCTTCCACAGTGATCTCTAGGAACGTTGCTATGGGAACCCCCCTGTTATTAAGCCCGATGTATAACCATCGTACGACAGTGCCCCGCACTCCGTTCAAATAGCCCGATCTACAAGCCTCCACGGCGCGTTGTGAGCTTGTAGATCGGGCTATTTTCCCCCGGAGCGCACGGCACCGAGACGTGAGGGCCGGGTCTGAACGATGAGATTTCGAGACTTGGTAATAATGTTACGTAGGGAAATAATAAGGGGTGGGGCGGATTATAAGATGAGAGAGTGAAAGGAAGACGGAGGGAAAGAGAGTGTGAGGGGGGGTGGGCATGCAAAAAAAGAAAAAGAAAAAGAAGAGAGACAGAGAAGGGCACATGGAACAGACAGCGGAATGCGATGGAAAGTGAGGCAGGGACACGAGGAGGTTGTTCATCTCTGTCCCAGGAGAGAGCTCCTGATTTGCCAGCAATGAGACCAGCCATCAGTCACCCAATCCCCAGCGGTACTACCCCCCCCCCCACCCACACCCTCACACGAACCCACCCACCCCTCTTCCCACACGCAACTCTACTGTCACTGTCTCCCTGTCCATCTGTGACTTAACTTATACATCAGTGGGTTTTCAAACCTAGCATGCCCTTGCCCCCCCCCCCCAGGGGTCAACCAGGAGGTGCCAATTTGGAGAGGAGAGAAAAATGAATAAAGAATAGAAAAGTATTTTGGAAATGTATTAAAAATTCAGTTCATACAATTATTGGGCCAGTTAAATGACTTTCAACATGCCGTCCGTAGTTTGGTTGTTATTTTCAAAAATGTTCAAACATAAAAAATATTATAATAAGATAGACCCCTCTACAAGCTCACATAGCTTGTAGATTACATTACATTACAGTCATTTAGCAGATGCTTTTATCCAAAGCGACTTACAATAAGTGCATTCAACATAGGTAGGGAAGGAAACTACTAATCACCAGAAGTCTTAAGTGCATTCTCTTCTAAAACAAGAGTATACCTAGCGCTAAGGTAAAAGTGCAATATATCAGCTACCTACTTTCTTAAACAGATGAGACAAAATATGAAAATCAAATGAGCAAGAGCTAAAACAAATAAGTGTGTCAAATAAACAAGATCCAATCAAACAATAAAACAAGAGCTCGAACAACTAGTTAACAACAAGTAGGCCAGGCAAAGAGGAAGGGTAGTGTTTCCTGAAGAGGTGGGTTTTCAGCCTGCGGCGAAAGATGGGCAATGACTCTATTTTCTTTCCTTCTTTCCTCTTTTCTTTCTTTCACAATAGGGCGGCCGCAGCCACAGGCTATGGCTATTTGGGGGTGGAGTGGACATCTCCCATCACATCTAGCGATGTAAGGAAAGATGTATTACGGATATAAAACAGATCAGAGGCCAGATTACATGATCTGCCTTCTTATTCAAACCGACTCCTAAACCTATTAGTGTCGTTAAGCTTCGAGCGCACGGGCACATTATGTGTCGTATATTATTCCTCTAACTCGCACTGTCTTTGGTCAGAGTGCTTCTAATGTTGGTGTGTGAGTGGGCTGTTTATTTATTTTTTGACCCCAAATTATATGAATTTCACCACCAGACCATTGGCCATGTCTCAGCAGCATGTGCGCTGCGCTAGTTGCGTTGTGAGTTAGCCTAGGCCAGTGGTTTTCAACCCTTTTCATATCAAGGTCCACTATTTATTTGGCATTTGAGCCACAGAACCACCATTTGATGACATTTAGACTCTCAGACCCAAAACTTAGAATATTTTGTTATCGTTGGATAAGATTGTGTCCACAATTCCAAGCTGTATTGATCTTGGTACCATAGGAGACGTTGATCAAAAGAACAATTCTTCTACATCCTCTAATTGTGTCGACTTCTTGTAAATTAAGTAATGTTTAACAACAATAATTTGAAACCAAATGAGAGTTAAATATCTAATAAGAGTCCATTTGGTTACCAACTCTCTATCATTTAGCTGGGGACCACCTGGAACCCCCTCAAGGACCACTGGTTGAGAACCACTGGCCTAGGCTGAAACGCTAGCCACGTGACAAATTGACAACACCACACACACTAAGCCCCACACACACACACACACACACACACACACACACACACTAAGCCCCGCGCGCGCGAACAATGAACAGCGAGACGATAAGGGAGAAGTTGGCTCGTGGAGAGCTCCAAGGAGTTACAAACACTTCAGGATAAGCTGGAAGCAGTTTCATTTGACTACTACTTACTACTCTAAACAACAAGCCAGTTGGTTTTGCACAGTGCAGAAAATGCAAACAGGTCCTTTCACACAACAGTAAAACAACAGGCAACATGTCGAAAATTGCGGCCCGTATCGGCCCGTGCAGGACTGTGAACCAGTGACCTTCTAATCTCTCAAGAACAGATTCTGCTCTGCGTTGGAATCTGTCCTGAAGGTTCGTCATAACATGTACGCACTGGGCTACAAGTGGGCGTGCCTTCAGATCAGGAAGCAGGCCGCGCTTTACCCAATCAAATGTAGTGGGCGGGATTCTCATTCTCATCTTGGCTCTGGGTTCCCAGATTGGTGACCTTCTGATTACCAGACAGCCTCTCTACCCACTAATTAAGCTACGACTGCCCCAATGAACATGGAAAATGATATGTTACTGAACGCTGCTAACCCGCTTATTGTACTGTAATTGGGATTGTTTTACAGTTTATTTTTATAAGAAACTTTTTGCGTTAAAAGTTTTAAGTTGTTGTTTCTTTTATGTGATACTTTGTACTGTATGCTGCCGAGTTTGGTGAAATAAAACCAAAAAGATATAATAATAATGTTTAATCAATAAAGGTCAGCGATTAACATTCAAGTTCAGTAGCAGAGGGAACAGCATGCGAAAACAGCGCTCGAGAACAGTTTACATTTGAATTTATTATCTTGCTTCTTTTATTTTTCTTCTTTTTTTTTCGTTCTACCGGGTGTTTCTGAGGACTCCACATAATGTATTTTGTATGCTTCTGAATTATGATTAAAACCACTGCAATTGCCTCCATCCGTTATCAAGTGATTAACAAAGCAGCCCTTAGGATGAATGAAATGGAACAGCAATCACTCTGTTGACACGCTCAGCAATGTGTTCAAGAGTGGTGGAAGAAGTACTCAGATTGTTTTAATGAAAGTTAAAGCAAAAATACCATAATATAACAATACTCTGTTACATTCAGAGATGGGAAGTAACGAAGTATAAGTACTTCGTTACTGTAACGAAGTACTTTTTTCGAGTATCTGTACTTTACTGAGTACTTATTTTTCTGACTACTTTTTACTTTTATCCGTTACATTTTAACACAAGTACTAGTACTTTCTACTAGATACATTTTCAAAACAGGCTCGTTACTTTTGTTTTAATGCTAAATATTAATGTTGCGCGGCAGATCAAAGGAAAAGAAGCGCTCGCCGGGTAGAACATCAGTAGCTCTGGCCAGAGTGAGTCACACACACCGGTGTGTAACATAGCCTAGTGCAAATGTCTACTTCCTGTAACGAGACAAAAAAATAAAACTAGTGTTAAAAGTAGTTCTACTCTGTGTGTGTAGACAAAAGTCCGCACAACTGTAGCTTTGGTTTAAAAAAAAGTCAAAAAGTCTACATGGTCTTCAGATGCACAACTTTTCGGTCAATTCTGGCTTTGCAAAGCCATAGCTCGTTAGCTGTGTGTGTTAGTGTGTGTGTGTGTGTGTGTGTGTGTGTGTGTGGCTCACTTGCTGTGTTTGAATGAAGAACAGTACAGACAGACAGACAGACAGACAGACAGACAGACAGACAGACACACACGGCATTAACAACTTGTTAATGCCATCTCTTGCTCTGTCTGTCTGTCTGTCTGTCTGTCTGTCTGTCTGTCTGTCTGTCTGTCTGTCTGTCTGTCTGTCTGTCTGTCTGTCTGTCTGTCTGTAGTATGGTAACAGGATTGGTGGGCACTGGGCAAACTGTCTACATCTGGTCACCTCGATGTAAAATTGGCTATTTTGTTCAAACTGTAAAAAAGGACCCCTTAGCTGAGAGAGAGATGAAGCAGGGACCCCTTAGCTGAGAGAGAGATGAAGCAGGGACCCCCCTAGCTGAGAGAGAGATGAAGCAGGGACCCCTTAGCTGAGAGAGAGATGAAGCAGGGACCCCCCTAGCTGAGAGAGAGATGAAGCAGGGACCCCTTAGCTGAGAGAGAGATGAAGCAGGGACCCCCCTAGCTGAGAGAGAGATGAAGCAGGGACCCCTTAGCTGAGAGAGAGATGAAGCAGGGACCCCCCTTTAGCTGAGAGAGAGATGAAGCAGGGACCCCTTAGCTGAGAGAGAGATGAAGTAGGGACCCCCCTGAGAGAGAGATGAAGCAGGGACCCCTTAGCTGAGAGAGATGAAGCAGGGACCCCCACTACATATTGTATAAAATTGTGTTGCAGATTAAACATTTTCATAGATAGCTTAGGCTGTCATCAGTGTTGTGTAAATTCATGTTTTTCAGACATTTAACCACTTAAAACCTTCAATAGGCTACTTAGTACTTGATTTGCTCCTTTTCCCCCCTACACCAAACCTCTTTGCCGAAAATAGCCGATCTACAAGCTCACAACGCCTTGCAGCGCGAGGCGTTGTGAGCTTGTAGATCGGCTATTTTCGGCTAATGTTCCCCTGAGAACAGGGATGCTATAGGGTTCAAGTGGTTAATGTAAAAAAAAAACATTCTATCACACAAAGATTTGGCTCTGAGGAGCCCCTAGGGGTCCTGGACCCCCTGTTGAAGACCCCTGGTCTAAAGTAAAGTCTATATGATTAGAACATGCATAAACATTCGACAATTAAGGTCTAATATTTCTACAATTGCTACAAATTCCTACAAAACCTGTATATCTAGTCATTTTGGCGCATAAACTAGAAGTTGAAGGATACATTAAGTCTGATAATGATGTACCGTGCATGTTCACATGTTAACATTTTGGACAAAATAGCCAATTTTACATCGAGGTGCCCAGATGTCCCTAGTGCCCATCTGTATCCTGTAGTATAGCTGAATAGGATGGGGTAGGACTACGCTACTGTAACATCAGTTACATCAGTTAACATCAGTCATAATGGTGGTAGCCTACTGGAGAAGCAAATATTTTCTCAGGTGGTACTCAGTGTAAACAGGTTGAGAACCACTTATTGATTTCAAGAGTTGGGTCGACTGCTTGTATGATTCGTCACATCACAGTTTGGAAACCAATCCTGGGCCAGTTTTAAGACGTGTGTTTGGTGGGGATCTTTTAAGTTTAATAGCCTTGGGGTACATTTGGCTTTGCACAGAAATATCCGGTAAAAATACTTTTACTTTTACTCATAAAGTAAATTTCAGAGCCTGTACTTTTTTACTTTTACTCGAGTAATTATTTGAATGAGTACTTTTACCAAAGTAGTTTTTTACTCAAGTAATTGTACTTCTACTCGAGTACAGAATGTCAGTACTTTTCCCATCTCTGGGGCCTGTATAGCCTACACATTTCTTTCTTTTCTTTCTTTATCGTTTTTGTGAGATAAGATGGACAGGAAAGAGAGGGAGAGAGACGGGGGGAGAGACACGCAGCAAAGGTCGTCGGGAACGGGACTCGCTGTCACAGGCTACTTTAGAGCCCGCAGGTGTCCGGACCGCTACGCCAGAGGTCCGGGCCTGTATACGTTTTCACTTGGGTCAAAGTACAAAGGTAGTGTACAAAATATACTTACAGTAAATGTCTCAACATTTGCAAAACCGTTCTCGAAAATAGCAGATCTACAAGCTCACAATGCATTAAATTGTGAAGCGTTGCAAAGTTATTTTGAAGTAACCGGAAGTCAAACGTTTACTCCTACTTAAAGTCATTCTAGGTTAAGTCCAAAAAAACCCTGATTTTTAGCAACCTCTGCTGGTCATTACTGTCATTGCAGGTCTATAGTGCATTCCTGCATTACCCAGAAATCCATTTGTTTTCACCGGAAAGCGGAAGCGTTCTTTTTGTTGTTTTATACTATCTGCGGATCGTTTCTCTTAGCCAGTGGAGCTTTAGTTACCGTCAGCTGTGTTTTATTTTGCTGTTGTTTTTCCATCTTCAAATCCTAAAAAGCCATAAAAACAACGTGATATTCCTTTTTGTTACTAGCGCAGTAGTTCCTGGCCAAACAGCAAACCGGTGCATTTCCGTTTCCGTTTTCCGGCCGGATGACGTCATTTTCGCGGAAAAGACGCCCCTGTCCACTTTCAATAGAAAATATGTTTATAAAAGGCTTTCCGGGGTGAAATTCATGCAATGGGTGTTGAGAAATATTTGCCACTCACAAAATATATACAATTTAACTTTAGTTTTTTTGAAAAAGTTACATAGTATAGCTTTAACGAATGTAGCCTGGCTCCAGCCCCTGAATCGATAGCCTCACATTCAGGGTCTGGTGCATGACAAAAAGGCCGGGTTTTCTCAGGTGAAAATCTACCCGTCCCAATCGGGATCGGGATAATCCAGTATGGACCAATCGCCAAAGAGTCCCCCCTTTGGCCACGCCCCCATCTCAGATAATGGCTGCACTGGGAGGGCTTTCAGACTGAATGATGGAGTGAAAGGAAATTAAAATTCAGGCTGAGTGTCAGGCTATATTGAATGTGCTAAACTAAAGCTTTGCTCAGGAAATCACTTTAAAAAATAAATAAACCAACGTCAGCGCTGCCGTTTTGAATCTGGCATAAGGAACTGACATAAATGGTGAAGCTTTTAATACAGAAGGCTTTATAAACTGCTTACTGCATTAAGAACATTTTCACACGTCGTCTAGCAATTCATTTTCAATGAGGCACACAAAGTGCTAATACCCCCATGGAGAGAGAGAGAGAGAGAGAGAGAGAGAGAGAGAGAGAGAGAGAGAGAGAGAGAGAGAGAGAGAGAGAGAGAGAGAGAGAGAGAGACACAGACAGACAGACAGACAGACAGACAGACAGACAGACAGACAGACAGACAGACAGACAGACAGACAGACAGACAGACAGACAGACAGACAGACAGACAGACAGACAGACAGACAGACAGACAGACAGACAGACAGACAGACAGACAGACAGACAGACAGACAGACAGACAGACAGACAGACAGACAGACAGACAGACAGACAGACAGACAGACAGACAGACAGACAGACAGACAGACAGACAGACAGACAGACAGACAGACAGACAGACAGACAGACAGACAGACAGACAGACAGACAGACAGACAGACAGACAGACAGACAGACAGACAGACAGACACAGACAGACAGACAGACAGACAGACAGACAGACAGACAGACAGACAGACAGACAGACAGACAGACAGACAGACAGACAGACAGACAGACAGACAGACAGACAGACAGACAGACAGACAGACAGACAGACAGACAGACAGACAGACAGACAGACAGACAGACAGACAGACAGACAGACAGACAGACAGACAGACAGACAGACAGACAGACAGACAGACAGACAGACAGACAGACAGACAGACAGACACACACACACACACACACACACACACACACACACACACACACACACACACACACACACACACACACACACACACACACACACACACACACACACACACACACACACACACACACACACACACACACACACACACACACACACACACACACACACACACACACACACACACACACACACACACATTCCACGAGTGTGGAGAGGACATTGCTTTCCTTCAAAGACCCTTTTAACCCAATAAGACCCTGGAACGCATCTGTGTCATTTTTGGATTCCTTTGGGCTATTAAAAAATAGCAGATCTACAAGCTCATAGCGCGGCACCGAGTGCCGCGCTATGAGCTTGTAGATCTGCTATTTTTTGTGGACAATTGTGGACAATTTGTGCAAATCTTTTTCAACTCAAATCTTTGCTTCTGAGGATTCTACGAATGTTTTCTATTTTTACATTATGCTAAATTATTATATTATAATAAATACTATATTTAGTTCCAGGGACCCTCATGAAGCAAAGATTTGAGTTAAAAAAAACTTTTAAAACTATAAAATATATATATATATATATTCAAAGATTTGCTAAAACGTTTTTTCAAAGAAATAGCAGATTTACAAGCTCATAGCGCGGCACTCGGTGCGTGCTATGAGCTTGTAGATCTGCTATTTTTGAATAGCCAAGTATAAAAATTATGTTAAAGTGGTTACGTAGATGCGTTCCCGGTCTAAATGGGTTACATTTTAAATTAGACAAACCTTTTATAGCAGTAGAATTGTGGTGCATGTCGTTTGTATTGTCTGATGCTGGGTGTTTTCATTGTGGTGCATATTTATGTGTTGTCTTGTCTTGAGCACATGTATTGACCCAAGCAAAACGATGTTCCCTCGTGGATAATGGAGGACATCTAATCTAACCTAACCTAATCTAATGAAAGGTGAGCGAGCACTGGTCCCTGTCCTCGCTCGGTTAAGTAGACGCACAGGTAAAGAGGGCTTGAAACGAGCTTGACAAACTCGAAACAAGCCATCGGCAAGTTCGAGCTTCTATCGACATCTTCGCAGCACCTCGCCGTCATACGATGATCAGGCTTATTAGGCCTGAGGCCGATTCTACAAATGCCTTCTAAATCCTAACAGTTTTCTGAAAAAACCTATGTTGCTATATATATCGTTGCTGTCGGGCAGAAATCGTCTAATCTCCATATTCTAACTTATTGTGTTTTTTGGGGGGGAAAATGAACGCCCTACTACTTGATCTACTTGATCATCCTACAGCAGCATCACACAAAAGTAGCAGATCCACAAGGCTCAAAAAGCAGCGCGAAGCGACGCGTTTTGAGATGGTCAATCTGCTACTTTTGATCATTTTGTATTCGATTCCTGAAAAGCAACAGTTTTGGACATAATGAGGTTTCCACCCGACAGAGACGATATCTAGCTAAAATCTAAAATGACACGGATGCTTTCCCGTTTTTAAAGGGAAATACCACTCATTTTCAACATTGAACAATGTCTTTAATACACCTTAGAGCTGTTGTGTGGAAATAAGAAAAAAGTCCCCCCCCCCTTCTATGTTGCCTAGAACTGGATAATTGATTGAGGTCATGTGATCAGTGACATACGCAGGGTGTACTTTTGATTAGACATAGATTTTTTTCATCTGAGGATTAAAACCACACATTGTGGAGGTGTGGAATGGGACTTTAAGAGGGCTGTCTATTTATTTGTTATGTTCCTGCTTGTGTTTATCTTTCCCTGTGAGGTCTGCAACCCCCCCTCCGTCATCATCTCCTTTCTTCTTCTCACCTCCCCTCCCTCGTTCCTTCTAATCATACGGAGCCGCGTCGGCTGACAGCAGCATCAGGGCTCATTAAAACATCAATATATCCTTCAGCTGTAATCACAGCAAATTGCTGTCAGCTTCGTCTTGGCTTTCTGTTACGTGACCCTCTTCTACCTCTCTATCTCTGCGCCGCGGTGAGAGAAACTGCTATCAGGCATCCATAACAAACACCATCACAAACCTTGCACGCATGTATTCTCAGTGGTTCTCAAACTTTTTCATGTCAAGGACCCCCAAAATTATGTTTTTTTTTGGGGCTGCGAAAAATATCTTTCTTGACAAGGATTTTTCAAAAATAGCAGATCTACAAGCTCATTGCGCGGCACCGAGTGCCGCGCTATGAGCTTGTATATCTGCTATTTTTGAATGGCCAAAGTATAAAATATGGTTAGAATGATTGTGACGCCATATTAAAGGAGAATTCCGGACAAATTAAGTGTTATCTTTCATGTCTCGTTACTCACCTAGCGACGTAAAAAGTGGCGTTCTTTTTTTCCATATATTCCCCTGTCGTCATTTTTTAAACACCCTCCGTTGTTATAATGGGAGCGCGTGGGTTATGTGAAGTTCGTCTATTATAACCGACGCAATGTTATTTTTTTCTCTACTACGATTCATTGTAGAGTCTCATGATAGTCAAACATGCGCTGAAAATTCCTGCGAGCCTGCCGTTAATGGCGAACGATTTAACACTGGATGCTTGTTTCTTTCCAGAACCTGGCAACTCGTGTTGCCAGATTCTGGAAACAAGCAACCAGTGTTAAATCGTTCGCCATTAACGGCAGGCTCGCAGGAATTTTCAGCGCATGTTTGACTATCATGAGACTCTACAATGAATCGTAGTAGAGAAAAAAATAACATTGCGTCGGTTATAATAGACGAACTTCACATAACCCACGCGCTCCCATTATAACAACGGAGGGTGTTTAAAAAATGACGACAGGGGAATATATGGAAAAAAAGAACGCCACTTTTTACGTCGCTAGGTGAGTAACGAGACATGAAAGATAACACTTAATTTGTCCGGAATTCTCCTTTAACTAGTTTAGCTGGGGACCGCCTGGTACCCCCCAAAGGACCCCATGGGGGGTCCCCAGACCACACTTTGAGAAACGATGCTCTATCTATACCATAGAGTTAAAAATAATAGAGAGGGCACCCGATATCCCCTCCCATCCACTTGCATTGAGTTGCTCACCCAGCGCATGGGCCGAAATCACCCCTTCTTCCGGGTTGGAAACGTATTGGAAAATGTGATGGGCGCGGCCTATTAGCCCCATGGGCTTGTTCATATACAGTGGCCCCACCTGCAATACCTCAAATGGCCAGAATGTCCATTTGGCGTCAATGAAACCACTGGGTTCTGGGGGCTTAATCTACACCCAACGAGTCCCAGCACGTTTTCGTGATGCATTGCACACACACACGCACGCACACGCACACACACACACACACACACACACACACACACACACACACACACACACACACACACACACACACACACACACACACACACCGGGTCACACCAAAGACTAGGAAAATGGAACCTAATGCCTCCCAGCTTGGCACTCAGCATCAAAGGTTGGATCGGGGGGTAAGTCCCTGCGACATACAGTTCTAGAGTCATGTCAAGGGGGTATACTTGTACCTTCAAGGCTGGTGGAAGTGCTGTACTTGACTTGTACATCAATCCGCCTCACACTATACAGAAACATGATATAGGCTCCTGGCCTTTGGGGCCACATGGCTCGGGACCCCGTTGGTTCCCAAGGCTACTTACTTATTTACTTTCTCCTTACACTAACCCTAAAGGTGCATTCCCACTGAAAGATACAATATTTGCTGGAGCGGCACGATTACATGCAAAGTCAAGGCAGAGACACTACACGTACGGGTTCCATTTGGTTCCATTGCATTTGTACACAACTCCCAGAGTAGGAAATTAACACACGGTTAATTGGCGCTGGAGGGTCCCTGTGTACTTTTTATCTGTTGTGTGTGTGTGTGCATGCAAAACAAAACAAGCCCCCCGGATTGGTATTTGAGTCAACAAACTACGTTCTATTTACTCCAGACGTGACAGATCTTACCGAGCAAGGATCTTAAGCAGGCACGCACGCACACAATTATCAAAAAAAAAAAACCTGCTTAGTTTTGTACAGGCCACATGCATCGTTTTGGAGCTTGTGAATGTTTTAGAGACCCACAGAGACCCATTTTTGAATAGCCAAAGAAATCTTAAAATGACACGGATGCTTTCCCGATCTGAATGGGTTAATATACGCTTGAACACTCAGACGCAAGATGTTGAGAGATTTACTGAGAGAAACTCTCTCTCTCTCTCTCTACACATCTCTGTACACATACAAGCATATTGCCAACACATTCTGAATTAAGTTGACCCTGGTTGGCTTCACTAAACAATTCCTCTTTTAATCTTTAGACATTCTACCCGGCTCTCTCCTCTGTATAATGTGGGGATTCTCATTATCTTCGGCAGTCAAGCAGACTTTGAAATTTAACCCATTCAATCCGGGAACGCATCCGTGTCATTTTAAGATTTCTTTGACTATTCAAAAATAGCAGATCTATTAGATTTTTTTATCGTTTTTTGCAAATCTTTGAATATATATATATATATTTTTTTTTTATTTGAATATATTTAACTCAAATCTTTGCTTCTGGGGGGGGGGGTCCCTGGCACAACACATCTTTAGATGGGGGTCCGCGGCCAAATACATATAATTTCGGGGGTCCTTGATATGAAAAAATATATAATCGTTTTTAAAACAAACGTTAGTATTTAGAAGACATTTGTAGAATCCCCAGAAGCAAAGATTTGAGTTTAAAATGTTTAAAAAAATATTCAAATATATTTAAAAAAAAAAAGCAGATATACAAGCTCACAGCGCGGCACCGTAGCCAAAGAAAATCTTAAAATGACGCAGATGCGTTCCCGGTCTTAATGGATTAAACTGATGAAGTCCTCGGGGCCAGGACATACATATATATATGTGGCTATCTGAGGTCTCTGTGGTCAATAAGCACTAGAACAACATCCTAATAACACGGCTCCTCTTACCTTCATGGCCTGTGGACAGTTCGATCACACTAATTCCATTATGGATCGCCTGGACCAAATCAATGCACTGCCCCCCGCTGGCCCGGGGTTCAATACACTTGCACCTCCCTGGATCAATAGGTCACCAACACTATAGTGTCTGCACAGACACACCGATACAGACAACAGCAACACCTACTTTGCATAATAAATACTTCTGTTGTCCTTCAGTCTGGTCAGGTGACTGAGTGACCGGCGACACAGCCTGCCTGCTGCTTTGAGCTGCAAGGATCACATCTAGTTGCATCTTAGGTACCTACACTGTTTGCCGTGAGCGTTTTGCCCACCTACGTTTTAATGCACGACCCTGTGTATCACCAACCACCTACACCGAGAGCAATAGCTATACATAAACACACATTAAACGCGTATAAACACATATGTAACAGAGTGGTTCACTACCTCAGCCTAATGGCCTGAAACTCTAATATCTTCCCCCAGCGCAAGGGATATCCCTTTGGCTTAGTGGTTAAGATGTTGGCTTTCCACGTGGGAGACCCCGGTTCGAATCCCGGGCGTTACACATAGACCCCTTAACAGACGACGTCACACTGATAAGAACCAGTATGCGCGCAACCAGTATGCGCGCAATGAAACCCATTCTGTCAGGTCTCGCTAGGACGTGCCTCACTAGCCAACACACAAGAGGGGGTTGGGGTGTGCTGAAACCAGCGCACCCCAAAACAACAGGTTGGGAATTGATTGTGTGAAACTGGAGTGCGTCCAGTCTCAATGTTGGTAAACAAATAATTGGTCTATTAGCAGCACACATAAACACGCAGACACTGAAAAAAACACACACTCGAGTGTGCATGCGCACACGTGACATGATATAGCAGCATATATACAGTAGTAGCTGTGTTTACTCACCTATAGGGATGTGTAGATGTGGTGCCAGCAGACATGTGAAAGAAAGAGAGAGAAGTCAATAAACTGTACAATCCATTCGTCAAAAGAGATTTAAAGAGATAGTTCACCCCCCAAAAATGTTTCTATCGATTAGTCACCCCATGGATACTTTTAAAAAAAAAAACAGATAACACAAATCTCTCATGGAGGTCCACAGATGTATTTTGTATTTGCATTTTTTTATATGGAATTTTGAAAGGAAATGTTGCTAAATCAGTGGTGCTCAAACTTTTTCATGTCAAGGACCCCCAAAATGTATTTGGCCACGAACCCCCCCCCCCCCCCCATCTCAAAATATTTTGTTCCAGGGACGCCCAGAAGCAAAGATTGTGAGTTACAAATGTTCGCTTTTTGGCCGATCTACACCAGACTTTTCAAAGCGAGCGTATGCGTGGTGCGTACAGCGCGTTTGTTTAGATCCAATTGATTATCAATGATACCGGCTACACCAGGCGCGCGGATACGCGAGTGTGCGAAAATTCTCTGGTGTAGATTGGCCGTTAAAAAAAACATTAAAAGAGGTGCACAAAATGTTCAAGATTTTTCAAAAAAAATATCCGATCTACAAGCTATTTTTGAATAGCCAAAGTATAAAATATGGTCAAAGTGGTTAAAATGATTGTGACACAGATGCGTTCCCAGATTGAATGGATTAAATAACAGCTCATTCTCCTAGACAGATGCACAGAGGATGAATAAAGCTGTGTGGTGAAACAACATCAATTACAAGAGTTGTTTCAAGAGACAGTTAACCCATTAAGACCGGGAACGCATCTGTGTGTCATTTTTAGATTTATTTGGCTATTAAAAAATAGCAGATCTACAAGCTCATAGCGCTGCACCGCTATGAGCTTGTAGAGCTGCTATTTTTGAAAAATAGTGAAAATTCGTGGCAAAATCTTGGATTATATATTTTTTAAAGCAAACATTCGTAAAACATTTAGTTCCAGGAACCCCCAGAAGCAAAGATTTGAGTTACAAATGTCTGCCAAAAAAAAGGAAGAAATTCAAATATTTGCACAACGTTTAATGATTTTTTCAAAATAGCAGATCAAGCTCATAGCGCGGCACTCAGTGCCGCGCTATGAGCTTGTATATCTGCTATTTTTGAATAGCCCAAAGAAATCTTAAAATGACACACAGATGCGTTCCCGGTCTTAAAGAGTTAAAAAGATTCCGTAGAGTACAGTTGTAGAAGTAGAAGAAGAGTTTCATAATACGCTGTGATAGACGGTGTATTCATTTATATTTAGTTCGTAGCCTGTTTACCACTGCCTGTTCTTTCTGCCAAACAAAGTAAGGAACAGAAGGAAATAAACAACTCTTTTTGTGTAAGGCAGAAAAAGATGGATAGATTTGAAAATGCAATTTATTTGTTCTTTGCAACATCACACGTTGTGTATGAACTATGAATACAGAAGAAAAATGCTCAAACATTTTTAAGACACGCGCATAAATGGTAACTTTTATCTTCTACCCGGGATTCAAACGCAGGTACCTATCTTCAAGCTTGTAGATCCGCTATTCTCAAACGATTGACAAATTCTGAAACCTATTAAAAACGTCTGCATAATGAGTACTTTTATTTTAGGTATAGGCTAATTTAAGTATACTTTGAGGCCAACACTTTTTTTTGTAAAATGTAACATGTTTAGCCCCATTAACCGGGAAAACATCTGTCATTTTAGATTTGAGCTAAAAAAGCATTATTTTACACTTTGGGCTATTCAAAAATAGCAGATATATAAGCACATAGCGAATCACTTTGTGCCGCATAAAAAAGCTTATTTATAGAACCCACAGACACACACAAAGGGCCATGTCATAGGTCTGTGGGTTTTATAAATATTTAGAGTAAAAAGAAAGAGCTTGTGACTCACTTTAGATGCTCCGAACTTTATTAACGGCAGCAAAGAGCTGGATGTTTTATGCTGTAGCCCAGGATTTAAGATTCAAGAGATGTATTTGTATAAAAGTACTAATGTTTGAAAATAGCAGATCTACAAGCTCACAACACGTTGCGATGCGACGCGTTGTGAGCTTGGGCTAAAGTGGTTAATGTATCTTTTAAAACATAGTAATTTATATCTGCAAAGTAACTAAAGTTTTCAAATAATTGTAGTGGGGTGAAAGTACAATATTTGCCTCTGAGATGTAGTGGAGTAGAAGTAAAAGGTGTAGACAATTGGAAATACTCCAGTGAAGTAAAAGTTCCTCAAAATTGTACTTAAGTGCATTACTTGAGTAAATGTACTTAGTTACTTTACACCACTGGGTATAGTATCTATATAGTTCTCTTATGCATATACTGTACAACATGGCCCTTGGTCCCTGCAAAGCCACACACCACCAGGCCCATGCGTTTGCCCGCAGGTAGCCGCTAGTGTTCCTGTGTGTCAGCCAAGCCATCTCCTGCTCTCTGGGCCATGTGTGTGTTAGCCCAGCCAGGCTGCTCTCTGGGCCAGCTAATTTAGGCACTCGGGGAGACATGGCTCTGAAGTAAGTCAGTGGAGCATGGAGGACATAATACGCACGCACACAGACACACACAGACAGACGCACACGCGCGTTCCGTGGTAATTGTACCATCTTTGGGCTGAAAGACTTTCTGGGTCAGGGTATAGCGCTGTTCATTTACCAAGACAGGGAAAGAGCTGAAAGGCAGAGTAATGTTACTATACACTGCTGTGTACACACACACACACACACACACACACAACACAAAGTGCACCCGAGGATTGTTGAGACGATGCACTGGGACGTCAGAGCGCTGCAGCCCGTTGTCATCCACATTAAAATGCAGGTTGAATGTTTGTGCATTTTGTTTTCGCTCTGCTGCTATTGTGTGTGCCATTTAAATGCTAATGAACTGACTTGTCTTCATGTCAGGGTCCTTTAAAGCTGCACTATACGCCGTGTAATTGTCCTGTTCAGTTTTGTTTTGCCTCTGGGGAGAAATAGAATTTTGACCTTCAGGTCAAATATTTATGTCGAAACCCATAAACAGGAGGATGGGTGTCAAAGGTCGTGTCCAACCTAGACACGCGATCTAAACGTCTCAATGGAAGAGCAGGGAGACCAAATGCAAACCGCACCAATTGTATAAGTTACTGTATATTGTATTAACATACTCATGCCCATACTGATTGGACAAACAGCACGGTGGTACAGTAGGCTAAAAAGGATAACCCCAAAAACGTCCCAGGGACTTGTTTCCATTGTGGTCCTATCTATGTATTCAATTCATCAACAATAACTGTAAGTACTGCACGGCACATGAATGAGCACACATGTGATCCGTCATGTGCAGACATGTAACGGTTTATCGTAAAATCGATTCAAACTGGTGACAATTTAAATCGATTTAATAAAAAATGCATCGCAAAGCAAACAGTGGAGGGATTTTGTTCTGTGTTTTTAAGCCACAAATCCTTGTATAGAACAAAAACAGAAGGACAAAATAACCAGGAAAAGAACACCACCAATTTTGAGTAGGTTGAACCATAAGCCTTTAACTCATTTAGACCAGGACAGCGCCTGTGTGTCATTGTCTCCGCCAGGCCGAAAGGCATGGCGAGAGAGTATGTTTTACCCCCTGTCCGTCCGTGTGTCCGTCCGTCCGTCTGTGACCAGCTAATCTCCACCACCGTTGCCTTGATCGCAGCAAAACTCTGCCAATTCCGAACTTCTGCCCCAAATTTTTCACATGGGCCTTTTATAGCGCCATCAGGAGGCCAACAGTACCGGTACTTCTACAGATTTTGTCCAAAAATCCCGCAAATTGGTACACAGTATCTCTATAGTCATTAAACGAAACAGGTCTTTCAGATTTTTCATATTCCATCCTGATTGGCTAAAAATGGCTTCCAAAGTTTGCAGGAGTATTCCGTTTTGCCTCAAATCATGAACACAGCATGCAATTTCCGTGAAATTTGCATGCATATTTCCACTATGCCGAGGAAGAAATGGCACTTGAAAATGTTCAAATCAGCCTCATGGTGGCGCTATAACAGGCCGATTCATGTTTGTACCTATAACCGCACCGATCTGTGTAAAACTTTGTATGCGCACTCCCAAGAGGTCAAGGAAAAACCTTTGCCGTGCATTTTTCACATCTGCCTTTTATAGCGCCACCAGGAGGCCGACTTATGTAAAACACATTTTTTTATATTACTACTTCCAATTTTATCCAAATGTCACGCAAATCGATACACATGATCTCCATAGTCATGTGATCAAGACGGATGTGTTTGATTTTTCATATTCCATTCTCATTGGCTAAGATTGACATCTATAGTTTGCATCAGTGGCTTGTTTTGAACAACATTCCGCAAATCATGAATGCAGCGTCCGATTGCAGTCAAACTTTGCACGCACCTTCAAACTATGTTGAGGAACAAATGCTACCCTTTTAACATTGGCCTGTTATAGCGCCACCAGCAGGTTTAATTTAGCAAAACAAATTTTTTGCACAAAATGCCTCAAGCCATGAATGCAGTGTCCGATTGCCGTGCAAGGCCTAATAAGAAATGGCACCCTTTTCACATTGGCCTATTATAGCGCCACCAGGAGGCCACAATAACCTACCTGACCTGGCGAAGACCTGTGCTCCGAAGAGCACTTTTTCTAGTTTTTAGATTTATTTGGTATAGCGCGGCACCGAGTGCCGTGCTATGAGCTTGTAGATCTGCAATTTTATTTTTTTAATCATGAAAATGTTGACATTTTGAACTCAAATCTTTTTCTTTTTTTTTTTACTTATGATCAGTGGTTCTCAAACTGTGTTTGTGCATGTCAAGGACCCCCAAAATTATATGTATTTGGCCGTGGACCCCCAACTCAAAATATGTCGTTCCAGGGACCCCCCCAGAAGCAAAGATTTGAGTTTAAAATGTTCGCTTTAAAAAATATATATACATTCAAAGATGTAACGGATTGGGGAGGTCTAGGCATTAATCTCAGAGATGGATGTCTGGGCGCTAATCTTCTGTATGTATCCTGCTGACCTTTGAATTGCAGAGGAGACAACGTTTTCTGTCTCTAAAAAAGACAGTATTTTGTTAGGGAGGGGAAAGTATAATGTTGTCTGGATGACTTGGGGATTGTCATGGTTCTCATAATAACCTGGATTGTCAGGGCAATTTTTCAAAGGGGGACTGTGTGTGTGTGTGTTTGCTGTGTGTGTTAGCGCGTGTGCGTGTGCGTGTGCGTGTGTGCTGTGTGCGTGTGTGTGTGCTGTGTGCGTGTGCGCGTGTGTGTGTGTGTGTGTGTGTGTGTGTGTGTGTGTTTCCAGTGCGTCAGCATGTTGTGTCTGTCCCCAGTGGTCTCCGGTGGCCCGTTGGTAATTAGTCGGCATGCTAACACAGCAGGAACAGAGATCTGACCGCGATCCTGCGTGACATGATGACATCATGATGACACAATGACATGACAGTGGTTATGCTGTTCAAATCCTGGGTTTTAAGCACCACGAGTATGAAAGTTGAAGCAATCTACAAGCTCACAACATATATAGCAGATCTACAAGCTGTTGAAGATATCTACAAGCTCACAACATATATAGCAGATCTACAAGCTGTTGAAGCAATCTACAAGCTCACAACATATATAGCAGATCTACAAGCTGTTGAAGCAATCTACAAGCTCACAACGCCTCGCGCTGGCCTTTTGTGAGCTTGCCGTATTGTTCAATAAAAAAGCTTTTTAATCCGATCGCCGGCCATTTTCCCATGCTTTCAACTACGCGACACTATCAGTTGGGACTCGGGAGGTGTATTACACTCTGATACATTACCAAAAAAAAAAAAAATATATATATATAGAGAGAGAGAGAGGGAGAGAGAGAAAATGGCCGCCGATCGGATTAAAATGCTTTTTATTGAACTATACGGAAGATACGGGTACTTCAACTTGTTGCGCCTCAACTGTTTACATCCGTGGCTTGGGGGTCAGCACTTTATATTTGAAATCTGAACGTTCATGTAGATGTGGCAATTGTAAATGTAAAAAAAAATCGCAAACCAGGAACAAGTGGTTCCATGACTGTCATCATGGTATGACAGTCATGTTTCAGGGCTAGTACAGTAGGCTAGGTGAGAGGGGTCACTGCTTCATCCTTCTCTTAGCTAAAGGGGGTCCTCCTTGGCCTGTAAAACGTTATAGAGACCCCTGCAGTGTAATGCATAATAAAACTTGGGGTCTTTGAAATGAAAAAAAAAAAAAAAAGGTTGAGAATCACTTATTACCACAGCATATCGCATACCCCCCCCACCCTCTCACCAGTGGCGGAGCACGCCATGCAGACACATGTGTTTGTCATTGTCACTCCCCCTGAAAATTGAGGTGAAGGGGTTCAACGGTTCCTTGTTAGCCGCCACAGACAGCTAGCGCCGCCGGGGACCGCCAGCCCACGTCAGCCCCGTCGCATTAACCCATTCAATCCGGGAACGCATTATACGGTGTGTCATTTTTTTATTTATTTTTGCTACAACCATTATTTTATACTTTTGGGCTATATTCAAATATAGCAGATCTACAAGCTTGTAGCGCGGCACCGAGTGCCGCGCTACAAGCTTGCAGATCTGCTATTTATTTATTTTTAATTGTGAAAATGTGTGAAATCTTTGAATATATATGTTTTTTAAAGCAAACAGTTTTCTGAAAAAAAAATTAAAACGTGGTTCTCAAACTTGTTTCATGTCAAGGACCACCCAAAATGTATTTGTCCGTAGACCCCCCCCCTATCTCAAAATATTTTGTTCCAGGGACCCCCAGAAGCAAAGATTTGAGTTAAAAAAGTATATATATATTCAAAGATTTGCACACATTTTCACGATTTGTTTTTACAAGCTACAAGCTTGTATATCTGCTATTTTTGAATAGCCCAAAGAAATCTAAAGTGACACAGATGCGTTCCCGGCCTTAATGCGTTAACGACAGTGATCATCATCCCGCGGTCCAAGCGGTTCGGGTTAATGCGGGTTAAAACATCCGCCATCGCCTGGAGAAGCTTGACTAATCACCATGGCTTGTGGCTATCGCAACTACAGTAAAAGGCCTGATTTATGCTTCGGTTGCCTGGCTGCCGGTGTCACCGGTATATACCCAGAGAGGACAGCCGATCTATAAGCTCACAACGCGGTCGCGGTGCGGCGCGTTGTGAGCTTGTAGATCAGTCCGCTTTTGATGCACGATGACGCTGGCGCGCAGCCAAGTCTAAATTAGAGCACGATAACGTCTTCTTGGAGAAGAATGGAGGTCAACCCGAAGCAGGTTGCTCCACTCGCACACAGACACGGTGGGTGTGTGCGTGTGTGTGTGTGTGTGCGTGCGTGCAGTGGTGGAAGCAGTACTCAGATATTTTACTTAAGTAAAAGTATCAATACAATAATATACAAATGCTCCGTTACAAGTAAAAGGCCTGTGCTCAAAATGTTACTTGAGTTAAAGTACAAAAGTATTGGCATCAAAATATACTTACCAAAAGTAAAAATGCTTGAAAATCCACAAGCTCACAGTAGATTGGCTATTTTCAAATAGCTTAGGTGTAAAATAGGGCTAAAGTGGTTAATGTATGTTTTATAATGTAATAATTGATATCTGCAAAGTAACTAGTAACTCAAGTTGTCAAACAATTGTAGTGGAGTAAAAGTACAATATTTGCCTCTGAGATGTAGTGGAGTAGAAGTAAAAGTATTGGAAATTGTAAATACTCCAGTAAAGTAAAAGTACCTCAACATTGTACTTAAGTACAGTACTTGAGTAAATGACTTTCCACCACTGTGTGTGTGTGTGTGTGTGTGTGTGTGTGTGTGTGTGTGTGTGTGTGTGTGTGTGTGTGTGTGTGTGTGTGTGTGTGTGTGTGTGTGTGTGTGTGTGTGTGTGTGTGTGTGTGTGTGTGTGCGCGCGTGCGTGCGTGGCATTGGCCAGCCTTCTGAGGTACCGTCTCGTGATGGAGCTGCTCAAGAGAGGCCGTTCATCTTTCATTACCAGCCATATAACGGGGGCAATGATTCAATATTATGGTAACAAATTGCCCCTCTCCTAAACATCTCACTCAGGGGAGGAGCGGCGAGGCTAAGACAGGGCATGGCGCCAGAAGGTCCAGCCAGCAACCCTCACAGGCAGCACAACCGTCTGTCCATCTGTCCGTCTGTCCTACCCCATAGCTATCCCGCTATGACATTAACCCGTTAAGACCGGGAACGTATCTGCGTGTGTCATTTAACATTTTCTTTGGCTATTTTTGAAGAATCGTGACAATGTGTGCAAATCTTTGAATATATATATTTTTAAAGCAAACATTTGTAACTCAAATCTTTGCTTCTGGGGGATTCTACAAGTGTCTTCTAAATCCTGTTAAACTGTTTTTTTTTTAAAACTTATGTTGCTATAATATCAGTGGTTCTCAAACTTTTTCTTGTCAAGGACCCCCAAAATGATATGTTTTTGGCCGCCAATCCCCATCAAAATATGTTGTTCCAGGGACCCCCCAAAAGCAAAGATTTGAGTTACAAATGTTCGCTTTAAAACATAATATATATTCAAAGATTTGTAAAATAAAATCTTGATTTTTCAAAAAGAAAATAGCAGATCTACAAGCTCATAGCACGGCACCGAGTGCCGCGCTATGAGCTTGTATATCTGCTATTTTTTAATAGCCAAATAAATCTTAAAATGCTACAGATACAGTCTCAATTGGTTAAGGCGAGTGATTTTCAGAGTGGCCGTGCGTTGTTGTCCTTGTGGTGTTTGCCTTTGGGTGACTTGCAAGCCCCAACTCCATTAGCTCCATTGTTGACTTCCAAGTCCTCGTTAACAGTGGTTCTCAGACCTTTTCATGTCAAGGACCAGTGGTGGAAAAAGTACTCACATTATTTTACTTAAGTAAAAGTATCAATACATCGTTACAAGTGAACGTCGGGTAGTCAGTGTAAAAGCACAAAAGTATTGGCATCAAAATATACTTTAAAGGACCAAAAGTAAAAGTAATCAAAATGCATAATGTCCCATTTCACAAGTTTTCAAATGTCTAAAATGTATACAAATCTTTTGAAAATAGCAGATCTACAAGCGCCACGTTGTGAGCTTGTAGGTCGGCTATTTTCAAACGGCCGAAGTACATATAGGGCTAAAGTAGTTAATGTATGTTTTGTAATAATCAAAATCTAGGGTTGTAGTACTCGAGACCGGTCTCGGTCTCGAGACCGGTCTCGAGACCGCTTTTTGATTTACTCGGTCTTGTCTCGGTCTCGCCCATAATTTGACTCGGTCTTGTCTCGGTCTCGCCCATAATTTCACTCGGTCTTGACTCGGACTCGGACTAAGGGACTCGGGACTCTGCCCCCACCGAGTCCACTCGAGTCCAAGACCAAGTCACTACAATGCAATGAAATAATTTTATTATACCCATATTATGAGGAGCCTATTCATTCTAAGAGAGCTGTCTGGCGCTTATGGACAGCTGTCTTGGAGCGCATCATCTCGTGGTTGACAGCGCAGCAGCAGCAGAACACACTCTGCCATGTCCCTCTAGTTTATATTATTTTTAAATTATTTCCACTAACAGCGCAAGCTTTCCAGGTGTTTATTTATTTATTTATTGTGTGTTCACTGTGTAGCCTGTGGTTGTTTTAATAAACGAGATTCTCTAAAGATGATTAGAGACGGCTTTCAGTAAGGTTTCCTTGCGCACATTATTGATTGCCAGTGGCTGACAGCGCGTGTGCGCATCTAATCACAAAACCCGACGCTTGATCAACAGAAAAATATAGATTAATACATTTGACAAAATACAGCGAAATCCCAAAATTATTAGAGTCTTATATCCAGTAAGCAATAGAAATGAACTGCAAACAAATTCAAAGTTATAGGCTATCAATATCACACAAAAGTAGAGAGAAGCTGTGATCTCACCTCACAAACAAATGGACAAGAAATAAATAATCCTTTTGCAAACAACATCCATGTTCTGTTTGTTTGTCAACAATGCTGAAAGTTTATTTCAGCTATGTGACAGTTTGACATAGTTTGAGCCATTTTTGCTGTGCAGTACAGTCCTCGTTTAAGTTCATTGCCTTCACCATGTTGTTCTGCTGTGCACAACAGGGCATATCTCCGCCAGGCCAGGTTTACCTACCCAGGCCATGAAATTCATAGGCAGTCATCGTAGCCAATTAGAATGAAATATGCTAAAATTGACTCATGTACTGATACAGAACCGTCGCTGTTGGGTGGAAACCTTGTATGTTCCTTTATTTATTATTATTTAAAAACTGGTGAAAATAGCCAATCTACAAGCTTCAATTATTAATAATTAAGAAATATTATATTTTAAATAGTGCAAAATCAACTAAAGTCATTGTAATCACATTTAATTTGAGTGAAAATAATTTGTGGGGGAAATACATAAAATCTGTGAATCTAATGTGATTCATATGACCCCTACTTCAGTCAGTGAAGTCCAGGGCTGAATGTGACAAATATAGAGACCAATATAACTTAGTACAAATATTGGTCATTTGCCAATATGGGTTATATTACACAGATATGTATACTATTCTTGTACTATATTAAAATAAAATCATCCTTCATTATGTCCGTAGACTTTTAAAAAAATGCCCTGGCATTTGGCCTTTGTGCCCTAAAAAATGACAAAAGGCCAAGTGGCCTTGCCCCTGACCTAAAATGATGAAATTCCAGGCCTGGTCACAATCCGTCATGGGACGCATTGTGAGCTTGTAGATCTTATAATTTATTATGACGTTTACATATTTTAAAGCTGAAGATGCAAACGCATATTGAATGACAGTGCGTTTAAATCGAATGTCTCACCAGTGTTTGAAACACTGATTCATTGCTGGGGTGTGAGACTTAGTCATTGACTGGTCAATAACTTTACCATTCACATGTAATTCAGTCATTAAAGTAGCACATATCGATGTGCTATGTAATGATGGCTCCTTGTCATTAAAGGGGAGTAGTTTTCATTGTTCTGTCTATAAGGAACATTAATGTGTAATGATGATAATGGCTCATTGGTCAATTTGGTCATTGTTGTTTGGTCTAGGTTTACCATTGAGATTTAATTAATTCAGTAAAAATAACTAAATAGCTAATTGCTCTGCCATTCATTAAAAGATGCAAATAATTTTTTAAATGTCAAAATAAAAACAAAACAAAACTAGAAAAAGTGCTCCTCGGAGCACAGGTCTCCGCCAGGTCAGGTAGTTTATTGTGGCTCCTGGTGGCACTATAACAGGCCAATGTGAAAAGGGCGGCATTTCTTCCTCTCTAGTGGGAATGTGAGTGAAAAATTTCACGGAAATCGCACGCTGCGTTCATGATTTGAGGCATTTTGTTCCAAACTGACCTATCCTGCAAACTTTGGAAGCTAATGTTAGCAAATTAGGATGCAATATGAAATATCGGACACATCCGTCTTGATCACATGACTATAGAGATACTGTGTACTGATTTGCGTGATTTTTGGACAGAATCTGAAGGAGTAATAGCAACAAATTTGTTTTACAAAAGTCAGCCTCCTGGTGGCGCTCTAACAGGCAGATGTGAAAGATGCAGGGCAAGGGTTTTTCCTTGGCCTCTAGGGAGTGTGCAAAGTTTCCTGTGGCCTGTCATAGCGCCACCATGAGGCTGATTTGAAAATTTTCTATAAAAAAAAAAAATTAAAAAAAATCTGGTCTCGACCTCGACTCGGTCTCGCCTCCGGTCGGTCTCGGCCTCGACTCGGTCTCGCCTCCCGTCGGTCTCGGTCTTGACTCGGACTCGACCCCCTCCCTGGCCTCTCGGACTCGGTCTTGACTCGGACTCGCCCCCCCTCGGACTTGGTCTTGACTTGGACTCGCTTTAGGTGGTCTCGACTACAACCCTATCAAAATCTATAAAGTAACCAGTAACAGTGGTTCTCAAACCTTTTCACGTCAAGGACCCCCAGTTTGATGTATTTAGCCGCAGACCTCCATTTCTAAAGATGTTGTGTCCCCCATAAGAGAAGATTTACATTTTTAAAGATTTGTATTTGTATTCGAAAATAGCCAATCCACCAGCTCACAACGCGTCGCATGGCAACATGTTTTGAGCTTGCAGATCTGATATTTTTTAGTAGGCAAAGTATTTTAAAAAGTGTTAAAGTAGTTAAAAAGATTTTGGTGTTGTATTAACTTTTTTGGCTGGGGACCCCCTGGAAGCCCCCCAAGGACCCCTGGGGGTCCCCGGACCACCACTTTCAGAACCAGTACTCTGGCAGAAAAGGGAAAAAAAGCAGCTGGACCCAACCATCAATTAGTGGAGCATCTCCCCACGACTAGGTTCTACGTTGCAGTATACTGTCAGGTGGAGAGAGTGGCAGTAGAAACATTGATTGATCATTAATTGTGGACCCCTGGCTGCGGATGGAGGGTTTCCATGGAACACAACTGTGTGGGCTGCTATTATATCATACTATTATTACACCGGCTATTATTACTGCCGTCATTATAGTTGTTACTATTGTTGTTGTTGCTGTCACTTGTATCTCTCTCTCTCTCTCACTGGCAAAGCAGAGGACAGCCCAGCCCACCCTATAGAGCCTGCTTCTGGCCTGAGCCTGAGGGTTCATCCGGTTAAAGGGGAGTTTTTCCTTGCCACCATCACAAAAATAAATGCTAGTGTTAACGTCAGGTCTCTTCTCAATATGTAAAGTGTCTTGAGACAACAGAACTAACAACTGTGGCCGTGGAAGATGGTCTACCTGCTCTTCAATTGACACATTTCTATGCTGTGCTTGGGTATTAGGACCACTACTGGTTGACAAGAGGTATTGCGTGAAAGTCAAACCTCTATCTCCAATCAAAAATTGTCTTTTCAACAGTAGAAGATACCAGATTATGTATTGCTTCCTTCTTCTTCTTTTTTTTACCCAATCTAGTCACTGCCTGCTGTTGTACCCTACTGGCTCACCTGCCAGTGAGGAGCCTCCACCAGGAGGACGCACCGCCCCCGTCCTACACCTCCCTCAGCATCCCCCCGGTGACAGGTGCCCCCCCCCCCCAGGCCGTAGGAGGACATATATTGACAAAAAAAAAATCACCCTTTCCTGTCCGGCTTCCCTCCCACGAACACGGCCACTTGTGTTAGTTTAAACCAGAGGTTCTCAGGCCACGACCCCCCAAAATAATCATAGTTTTACTTGGGGTGGGTGGGGGGGGGAATAGAGGTTAATAAGGTGGAGGATTTTAAGTAAGGGTCCATTTCGTTTCATTTTACACTCAAGAGTTAAAGATCTATAAGGTTAAAGATCTATAAGGGTCCATTTGGTTACCAACTCTCCATCATTTAGCTGGGGACCACCTGGAACCCCCTCAAGGACCACTGGTTGAGAACCACTGGTTTAGAGACATTCACAATAGAGGAAAAGACAGGAAGCAGAGCTGGAGGTATAGCAGAGACTAAAATGTTGAAGTTCTCTCTGTGAGTAACACGGCTGGATAGGATCAGGAACGAGTACATCAGAGGGACAGCTCATGTTAGATGTTCTGAA
Organism: Gymnoscopelus braueri; assembly: GCF_963280865.1. Lineage (NCBI taxonomy): Eukaryota > Metazoa > Chordata > Actinopteri > Myctophiformes > Myctophidae > Gymnoscopelus > Gymnoscopelus braueri. The sequence goes on from NC_137614.1 coordinate 8,604,972, forward strand.
GGGAACAGCCGAAAGGAAAAGAAGACGAAGGACCCCCCAAAATAGTCATATTTGAACTGGGGACCCCCCAGAATAATCATATTTTAACTGGAGACCCCCCCAAAATAATCATATATTTGAACTGGGGACCCCCCAAAATATTTTTTTTTTAAACTGGGGACCCCCAACCCTGACAAGCACCTGGAATTGTTGGAGTCGAGGCCTTACATTTAGTTTGACTCAGTTCAAAAGATACAATATTGTGAAAGTAGCCGATCTACAAGCTCAAACGCCTCACTTGTAGATCATTTCGGGGGTCCTTCGTCCTTGGCACCAAAAAGTTCAGGAACCATTGATTCTACAAGGCAGTTGTAGAATCTGCCTCAGGTCTTAAAGGGTTAAAGTAATGTAGTTTAGTTTATTGCGGTTTAGTCTGGCTAACATCCATTATATTGTGTTGTCATCCATTTATTGTGTTGTCATCCATGTATTGTGTTGTCATATAGCTCAGAGCCAGGTCATGACACTAGAGAAGTTAACAATAGCCTGGTTGACAACAGCGATAAATCCAGATAATTCACATCCATACACAGTATATATATAAATATGGACAAATAAACATTTAGCGCACAGAATACAGATGCATCAGGCCCTTTTTGTCCTGTGTTCAATTCCCTCGCTTCCACCTCAAAAACCAAGGGCTCGTCATCACAGTACAAAATGTCCAAAAGCTAATGTTACTAGCTAGAGGACAAATGCGGCTCACGGTTAAATGCTAAAAATAGAACCGTGTTGATTCTTTGATTTGATTAACATTTATGTCGCCATCACCTCCAGCAAAGATGCTGTCTTTCAGAAAACTGGGAGGAAACAAGGGTACGGCCATTTTGTGACAGCTGGAAGGCCAGGAAGAGACCGTCTCACTCTCACACACACACACACACACACACACACACACACACACACACACACACACACACACACACACACACACACACACACACACACACACACACACACACACACACACACACACACACACACACACACACGATGACACTGTGATAAAAGATTTTACATACACACATGCCGACCGATAGACCATCGATTACCGATGTTTTGACCGATATAAAAAAAAAATTTTTTTATTATACTACATAAAGGGGTATTTCACTTTAAAAACATTTTAACGTCTATACCCAGGCTTTTGTGTGCACCCCAGACAGTTGGAGTAGTTCACCCCAAAAAATACTTATTTTCTATCAATTACACACCCCATGAAGCCTTCAATTCACGCGACGCGTTGTGAGCTTATAGATCTGCTATTTTCAAATATTTAGTACTTTTACTTTTGATGCTTTAAGTACATTTTGATGCCAATACTTTTGTACTTTTACTCAAGTAAATTTTGAATTCTGGACTTTTACTTGTATCAGAGTATTTTTATATTGCAGTATTGGTACTTTTACTTAAGTAAAGCATTTGAGTACTGCTTCCACCACTACGTGTAGATCTGCTGTTTTCAATGTGCGACGTGCTTCCGTAGAAGACATGCTGGCTGGCTTCTATGGGATCCAAATGAGTCGTGACTCCTAAAAGTTGAACTATTTTCTATTTGAGACGTCCCGGAGCGCTCCTCCACCCAAAGATAAAAACGCTGGACGTCGAGAGAGTGCTGAAACACGATGCTTGGCCGCTGGGAACTGGTCTTTCTCTTTACCATAGAAATGCATGGCAGTAAGGAGCTGGCAGCTAAAAAACAAGACTGACATTTACATGTCATTTACAGGGTGGCTACCAATATAAAGAAAATGAGTGCATCTGTGTCTGTCTTTGTGCGTGTGCGTGTGCGTGTGCGTGCGTGATCTGACAGCGCTGTGCTCTGCCGTCTCTCTCTCTCTCTCTCTCTGGTAAGTGAAATCTGACACCGCTGTGCTGTGCCTTGTGTCCAGATCCCATTGTCTGAGAGCATGGGGAGCCCTCATTGGCAAGCCAATGAGGAAAAAGTGTCAAGGAGTGGTGACTAGGTACAGGTCTGTTTGTAAACAGGCTGGCTTTTTAAGCCACCCTGTAAAAAAAAAAAAAACTTTCTGTGAAAGCCTACTAAAGCCATGACATTTTGTCTGATTGAATGATAAAGTGGAAAATATTCATATTCATGTCAAATTAGGTAGTATTAAGTGGTAGGACCATCTCTCCAGCTGTTCTCCCCCGCCTCTGTCTGTCGTTCCTTCTCACCACTAGTCTCTCTCTCTCTATCTCTCTTTCTGTCGTCCCTCGTTTCTCTCTGAAGAGAAGCCCTCGTTTCCCTCTCTCTATCGCAGAGACTTTTAAGCAGGGTCTTTTGTACCCAGGTGTCCGACTGTATGTGTAATTATGAGCGCTGAGAGCTTGTCTCCATTCATTTTTAATGAGCGACGAGGCCCGGGTTGCCTCCCATTAATAGAGAATTAGACAGTTCATCAGCCGCCCGCTTCACATGAAAGCCTCGTTCCCCGTGCATCTGGAGCGCCAGGATGTGGCTGCTAGGAGATGCTTAACCCTTTGAGACCGGGAACGGATCCGTGTCATTTTATGGATTTATTTGGGCTATTCAAAAATAGCAGATCTACAAGCTCATAGCGCTGCACCGAGTGCCGCACTATGAGCTTGTAGATCTGCTATTTAAAAAAAAAATCTTAAGAATTATTTTGCAAATCTCTGAAAACACACACACACACACACACACACACACACACACACACACACACACACACACACACACACACACACACACACACACACACACACACACACACACACACACACACACACACACACACACACACAGAGATGGGGGTCCATGGCCACATACATTTTAGGGGGGTCCTTGACATGGAAAAAGTTGGAGCACCACTGATATAGCAACATACTGTTAGGATTTAGAAAACATTTTTAGATATGTATTTGGCCCGTGGACCCCCATCTCAAAATGTTTTGTTCCAGGGACCCCCATGAAGCAAAGATTTGAGTTACAAATGTTCGCTTTAAAAAATATATATATATTATATATTCAAAGATTTGCACAGATTTTCAAGATTTTTCAAAAAAATTGCAGATCTACAAGCTCATAGCGCGGCACTCGGTGCCGCGCTATGAGCTTGTAGATCTGCTATTTTTGAATAGCCAAAGAAATGTTAAAATGACACACGGATGCGTTCCCGGTCTGAATGGGTTAATGATGCAGCGTGGCTTGTCGTCTCCCCCTGACAGAGATGGAGGGATTGAAAGGGGAAAGAAGAAGGAGAGGAGAGGAGAAGGGACGTAACTAAGTACATTTACTCAAGTACTGTACTCAAGTACAATTACGAGGTATTCAAGTTTGACTTTACTGGAGTATTTTTTACTTCCACTCCACAACAATTACATGAAAACCTTAGTTACTTGTTACATTATAGATTTTTTTTACCACGGAGGTTGTGGGTTCGAATCCACCGTGGTTGCATCCGGCTTTGTCGGGCGTGTTCGGGGGGAGGGTGGCCGGTTCGGGGAGGAGGGTGATAAATGTCACTGCATGTATTCCTACGGGCTGGGGGGCGGAGCCTGTCAGCAGGGAGTGTTGGGCGGGAGGAGTAGGACGAAGGCTCTACGTCCTCCCGGTGGGGGCTCCTCTCTGGCAGGTGAGTCAGTAGGATACAACAGCAGTGACGACACAGAAAGAGTAAAAAACCCATTAAGACCTGTAACCTTTTTTTGATTTGAGCTAAAAAGCATTATTTAACACTTTGGCTATAGACCGCCGAAGTCTGACGTCATTTACACATCCTTTGTTTGTCTACCTGGTTCGCAGTTTTCCACCCCCGTTCTGAATCCCATAGACGTATTTAATATCGCGTCAAATAAGAACTGTGTTCCAAAAATAAACAAATGACCACGGCGGGTTGACTCTTATGGATATGAAGCATCAACTGACGGTGAGAAAACGCTAATGTTACTTCCGCCGAATTAGTTACATTTTCGCCAGAAACAGACTGTATCAAATATAAGTGACTGACTATCATAAACGATACAGAACCTCCTCCCTGACAATAACGCCGACACGCGGTGTTTATTTTTGGACCACAATTCTTATATGAGACGATTCTAAGATGACCCAATGTTATTCTCCATAGAGAAATTACTTCCGCAAACCTGGGGATGAACGAGTGACGTCAGGACTTCGGTGCTCAATTCAAAAATAGCAGATATACAAGCTCATAACGCGGCACCGAGTGCCGCGCTATGAGCTTGTAGATCTGCTATTTTTGAGAAATCAAGAAAATGTGTGCAAATCTTTGAATATATACATTTTTAAAGCGAACATTTATAACTCAAATCTTTGCTTCTGGGGGTCACTGGAACAACATATTTTGAGATGGGGGTCCGCGGCCAAATACATATAACTTTGGGGGTCCTTGACATGAAAAAGTTTGAGAACCACTGATATAGCAACATAGTTTTTTTTTTTAAACTGTTGGTATTTATAAGACATTTTGTAGAATCGGAACTTCAGGTCTTAATGGGTGAATTGGCATAACAACTAAATTGGGGGAAAAGGGGGCTAAAAAAGTGTTGGCTACTCTAAATAAAAAAATAAAAATGATAGATTTTGATTATTATTACAAAACAAAAAGTATTTACTTCAGCCCTATACTTTGGCTATTTTCTTTTTTGTTATTATTTAACATTTTGTAACCCATTTTTCACCCAGCGCCAATGCCTAAGCTTGTAATCCTGGGCGCTACTCTCCCTCTGCCAGCCTAGGATGAGCCCCGAACCGAGCTCATGCTTCCTTCAATGCATGAGGGGCTAGAAAGCCGCTTCTTATCACCTGACAGGGGGGGGGGGGGTTTCCCCGGTTGGACGTACTGTAGCGCGTGGAAGGAACACGTTATTCCAAGCAGTTCCTTTCCCCTCCATCAGGCGCCCCGGCTGACCAGGGGGAGGCAGTATAGTGACCAGGATTACTGCATGTTTTTTGTGAGGGTACTCGGGGAGAAGGAGAACATGCAAACTCCACACAGAAAGGCCCTTTCACCAACCCCACCAATGGGTATGGGCACTGAAGACGCGGAGGAGAGAACACGCCCCCAGCGCAAACAGCGGGAATCGAACCCAGGACCTTCTAGCTGTGATGCGACAGCGCTACCGACTGCGCCACCGTGCCCCCCTAGATGTGCTATTTTCAAAGGAATTTTATACTTATACTTTATATTTTCGGGCAAATACTTTTACTCAAGTAGCTTTTGAATACCGGACATTTACTTGTAACAGAGTATTTCTACATTGTTGGTATTGAATACTTTTATTCCAGTAAAAATGTAAGTACTTCTTCCACCACTGATTGAAAGGGGGGAAAGGAGGAGGAGAGGAGAAGAGAAGAGAAGGGAGGGACGCTGTGGGAGAGGAGGAAGTCGCTCTTTGAGTCCTCACAGCACTGTCAACGTAACGGCAAAGGAGGAGAGGAGAGGAGCAGGGAGGGACGGTGGGAGAGAGGAGAGGAGGAGGAAGTCTCTCCGGAGCTCTTGAGTCCTCACAGCACACTGTCAGCGTACGGCAATGAGGCTTGACTTACAAGTCCTCTGCTTTCATAGGGAGTCATTAACATGAGACTTTACTGCCAGACTGCATGGTGTGCGGATATGACTGTACGTCTTCCTGTGCCTGCATGCATCCAGGTTTGTCTGCGTGCGTGTGGGTATGTGTGTACTAGCTTAGCTATATACTAAATTATATCGGTTTGAACGATATATCGATCGATAGATCTACAACTCATAACGCAGCAATGTTGGAGCACTGCCACATAATATTTATCTAATTTGTCCCACGATTTTTGTAACCCATTTTTGTAACCCAGAACTAATTGCCTCCTGGGCTCTACTCTCCCTCTGCCAGCCTGGGGAGAGCCCCAAACTGAGCTAATGCTTCTTTCAATGCATGAGGAGTGAGCAAGCCGCTGCTTATCACCCGACAGGGGGGAGTTTCCCCCGGTAGGACGTAGCGCGTGGAATTCCAACATGTTATTCCAACCAGTTCCTTTCCCCTCCATCAGGCGCCCCGGCTGACCAGGGGGACGCAGTATGGAGACCAGGATTACTGCATGTTTTTGTGAGGGTACCTACCCTAGGGGACATGGGGAGAACATGCAAACTCCACACAGAAGGGGCCTTTCGCCAACCCCACCTAGGGTATGGGCACTGATGACGCGGCGGGGAGAACATGCCCACAGTGCCCACAGCGTCCCCGGCGGGAATCGAACCCAGGACCTTCTAGCTGTGAGGCGACAGCGCCACCGTGCATATCATACAGACTTATTCTTTAAACCTTTTATGAACTGTGTGGATCTAACAACGTATTGCTAATTCAGTCAGATAAAAAAACGAATTGAAGAGAGATCAACTCGGCCTAACAAAATGGTTTAGTAATGAGATTAAATGTTGACTTTATTCCATGCGCTCCAAAAAAATAAAAGCTTTCTGTGAACACGACCCTTGTAGAATAAGTAATGAGAAAAGAAAACGAACCAGAAGAGAAGAAATTAATCAACCAAATTCAGCAACCACTGAAGTAACACTAAGTAATCAATGAAGAAACTAGTTACCTCAACTAATCTCATCCGACTCGGCCTTTTTTCTTATTTTTCTTTACCCATTCAATCCGGGAACGCATCTGTGTCCTTTTAGATTTATTTGGCTGTTCAAAAATAGTAGATATGTAAGCTCATAGCGCGGCACCGAGTGCCGCGCTATGAGCTTACATATCTACTATTTTTGGGCTTGTAGATCAGCTATTTTTGAAAGACAAATCGTGAAAAATGTGTGCAAATATTTGAATATAGATATACATTTTTCAAATCTCAAATCTTTGCTTCTGGGGGTCCCTGGAACAAACTATTTTGAGATCTGAGTTACAAATGTTTGCTTTAATAAATGTATATATATGTTCAAAGATTTGTTTCACAAAAAAAAAAAAATGCTTTCCCGGTCTTAATGGGTTAACCAAAGCTGACCTGGTGAGACCACCACTACTATCACCACCAGTACCAACAGCCTGCACTGCATTGCTTCCCAACCCAGCCTGAACATCAAATACTGGTCTGACCAGACAGACACCCTGAAGGGATCACTGACACCCTATTGATCTAGGCAAGGCTAGGCAGGGTTATCTGTAGAGCAGGCTGGGGTCTTCAATGTTTTCAGTTCAAGGACCCCTTAAGTGTGAGAGAGAGATGAAGCAGGGACTCCCCACTACATATTGTATAAACTTGTTTTGCAGATTAAAAATGTTTTGGATTATTGTGTATTTTCAGACATTTAACCACTTGAACCGTCAATAATTACGGGGCCAGAGCTCTCAGCTCTGGACCTGTTTTAATGTTCCCCTCTTTTTTCTTCTCCCCCCTTAGTGCATACGCTTTTTACGAAACTCGGCCATATGGTAGATGGTCATGAAAAACTATCAAGAAATAATTCTCACAATCTTTCGTCAAAAGGTGGCGCTATAGCACTCAATTGAAAATGCCAACTTTGAACAGGTACAACTCATGCCCTGTTTGACCTACAGCCATGAAACTTCAATATACATATGCGTCTACTCATGATCAACAACTTTCACACTCTGACTTTGACCTCTGACCTTTAGATCTCCCACCATTTTGAATAATATGAAAAACAGTTAAAACCTATCTCCTCCTGGGATTTTTTAGTAATCTGCACGAAACGTTTTACACATGAACTTTGAACCTATGCCGAAAAACTGATGCAAAAGATTTTCCATAAGTGAAAAAATGAAGCTTTAATGAGCCAATGAATATTGCAGTTTTATGACAATTATTCATCTGCCCCTAACACATACATGCAGACTCACATTTCTTTGAAACTTTGCGGTAATGTTGAGGGTCATTCCAAATATCACTGAAACCAATCTTACTCCAATGGTCAAAGGGGGGCGCTATAGCGATTTTTTTTAAATGCAAACTTTAAACAGGCAAAAGTCATGCCTCGTTTGGCCGACAGCCATTAAACCTGCTTACACATGTGCCTTGACTCATGAGGAACACATGTATCACGTTAACCAGTAAGCTCCGCCCTTAGATTGTCTGCAATTTTGAGCAGTTTGAAAAACACTTAAACCCAGGATTTTTCAGCTATTTGCGTGAAACTGTATCATCTGTGTGATCTCCTTTTTCACAGGTTCTTGTCTGTTGGTCCAATGGCTTCTCCCTTAAGCGAGTGCCTCACGACCGCAAGGTTGCCGGTTCAAGCCTCACTTGATGCAGACTCATTTAAGTTGAATTGCAAAAAACATGACTGTATCAATGAATACATATGCAAACGGTAAAGATAACATGAAATGCTTATTTGAGAGTATGTTTTTTCAATGTATGACGTACTTCATTGTGAAAAATATCCGATCTACAATCTCACAACTTTTCAGATAGCAACGTTTTGTGAGCTTGTAGATCGGCTGCTTTCACTGGTTTCGGTTTCGAGGAGACATACAATTTCTCTATTGGGTAAATGGTTTGTGAACGAGTGATCTTAGTGTTAGTGAA
>NC_137614.1:8613722-8768722 GCF_963280865.1 Gymnoscopelus braueri
TTTGCTCTTGTTTTCCCTCTACACCAAACCACTTTGCCAAAAAATAGCAGATCTACAATCTCACAACGCCTTGCAGCACGAGGTGTTGTGAGCTTGTAGATCTGCTATTTTTGGCCAATGTTACACTCAGAATAGGGATGCTAAGGTTCAAGTGGTTAATGTAAAAAGAAATGCTATCGCACAAAGATTTGGTGGCCCCCCTGTAGTAACTCTGAGGACCCCCTGTTGAAGACCCCCTGTTGTAGAGCACATTTCAACAACGAGGCAATTCAAAGTGCTTTAGAATGAATTTGAATGCATTCCGTCCTATTATTTCAATCCTATATTTATATTTACACATTATATCCTACATATTTCCTGTATATGGAAAATGCTAATGGTAGAATGCTCATGAATAAACACAGGAAAAAGAAGGGAAAAAATGATAGAAAAGGATAAAGAGGCAGACCACAGGTTAATGACGGTTATCCTAGCTATCACGAAACGACGGTACAAGGTTTTGCCATAATGTTAAAGCGGGCAGGTAATTAACTAAAACGCCTAATTAATTCTAATTGAAGAGAGAGAGATGCTATGAGTGAGGCAGCAACGTAAAAATGACATGAAAGAGAAAGAGAGAGAATGAAAGTAGGAGTATATAAAAGAGAAGAGTCCAGTGATCACGCTCGATACCCGTGAACACGCACACACGGAATGTGTTATAGGCCACAACAAAAAATGTTGACTGTTTGTTCAATTACAGCTAATTTATGTTCACACCTAAAAGCGGGGAAGAAACCTAAACAGGGCCAAGCAGCCTCCAGGGCCAAAGCTATTAACTAAAGCAGCCTTTTGTATTGATTGGCCTGCATATTAAAAATGCAGCCGCCATCAAGCCCCCTCCCTGTTTAAGCCTTTAAGACCGGCGCGAACGCATCCGTGTCATTTTAGAAGCTCTTTCTGTAGAAGCTCGTAGCGCAGCACTCAGTGCCGCGCCACGAGCTTGTATATCGTGCTTGTATTGAAAAAAAGAGAGAGAGATGCAGGTGAGTATCGTGCTTGTATTGAAAAAAATCATGAAAATGTGTGCAACTCTTTGAATATAGGCTATAGTTTTTTTTTAAGCGAAATCTTTGCTCCCCGGGGGGGGGGGGATGCATATAATTTTGGGAGTCCTTGACATGAAAATGTTTTGTTCCAGGAGCAAAGATTTGCGTTAAAGAATGTTGTTTCAAAATTATTATATATTCAAAGATTTGAGTTAAAAAAATTGAAAGATTTGCACAAATGTTCACGATAAAAAAACAAAGAAAAAAAAATAGCAGATCTACAAGCTTATAGCGCGGCACTCGGTGCCACGCTATGAGCTTGTATATCTGCTATTTTTTAATAGCCAAAGTATAAAATAATGGTTATAATGACACAGATGCGTTCCCGGTCTTAATGGATTAACTTTGCTCACATATTAGAGGCACAATGTGCTGTGCTGTGATAAATTGCCCCGGGATGACGGGAGAGATGCCTGTTCCTTGATTCCGTGAGCAGTCGAGCCCGGCCCCCAGAAGATGACACACTCACTACCCAAGCAGGACAGATACCCCCGACTGGAAAAGTGCTGAGCTATTACGACTTGAATTGAACCGCGATTAAACACGCAATCTGTTCAGAACCTCTACATAAATCAACCCAGGGAAGGAAAAAAAATGCTTAAACTCTTGCGCCTCGCCATTCTTATATATGAAGTAATTTATCAAAGTCCTCGCAAAGGAAAAAGAGACACAATGGATTCTTATTATTTAGGAACATTTTATTGTGTGGAGGCGGGCTAATATAGAGAGGGAATCCATTCGACGAAGTATAGGGTTTAAAGCAGTGGTGGAAAAAGTACTCACATTTGTTACTTAAGTAAAAGTATCAATACTGCAATGTAGATATATACTCTGTTACAAGTAAAAGGTCCGGAATTCAAAATCTACTTGAGTAAAAGTATAAAAGTATTGGTATCAAAATGTACTTAAAGTACAAAAGTAAAAGTACTCGTTATCACATTGTGAGCTTGTAGATCGGCTATTTTCAAATGGCCGGACTGTATATATAGGGCTGAAGTTAGTTAATTTTGTACACGACTGGTTTAAAGGAGAATGTTACATTGACTCTTGTATGCACCCCGGGCAGTTTTTATGTTGGTTGATTCAATATTTGGATATTTTACATTAATTTGATCAAACAAGCCCACCTCCTACAGTACCGAAAGGTCATTCCATTGCCACCCAGGTTTGGAATAGGCTAACACCATTTTGATTGATTGATTGAAATTTTTATTAGGCAAAAGAATGTAAAACAACACAGTTACATTAATAATACTTTTGTCTAAAAGGCCTGGCCAAAAAAGTCCTTGCGGACTTGTTTCCGTTGGGGTCCTTGAGTTAATTTCATAGACATATATAGTAGCAACCAAACAGTTCAATACAGAAAAACCATCCCTCAAAAAATGCAGGTCGCTGGGCTCATTTAAAATCAGCCCTGAAAATTCACCTTTCAGGAGGACAAAAAAGTAGGTATTTACATTTTTCCCGTTATATAGACAACCCTGTTGGTGCCACTTATATGACGATGAATTGAATACCAAGGACCTCAATGGAAACAAGACCGCAAGGACTTTTTTGAACGAACCTTTTAGACAAAGTATTTTAAATGTAACTGTGCTGTTTAATTTTTTTTTGCCTAGTAAAATATTCAATCAATCAATCAATCATTCAACTTGAAACTCCATGTCAACCATGCTAGACTCATTAAAAAACACATCTGTGCTTCGGGGTGACTGATATCGTCCTTCAAATGAATGGGAAGACCTTCACTTTTCCATTCGTATTTTTCATTTTAAATGTCTACCTTAAAAATAAAAAATAAACTAATGGAAACATGAAGGTCTCCCCATTTCATCATCGGGTCAATGTCAGTGTGTTTGGGGGTCTAACATGGAGTTTGAAGTTGAATGGGCTTATATAGGAAGTGTATGATCAAATGAATATTGCATATCTAAATATTGTCTGGAATAAACACAAAAGTAGGCATGAAAACACCCCACAAGTGTTCTCAAGTGAAATTCCCCTATACATGCTTAAAATTGCTTGTAAGGAGAGGCAGAAATGGATGTCTGCATTCTAAAAACTGCACCTCTTTTAAAAAAATGAACATTTTATCCCACGATTTTGTAACCCTTTTTCACCCGGTGCTAATTTTTTTAAGTGATCCTGGGCGCTACACTCCCCCCACCAGCCGAGCTCACGCCCCCTTCAATGCATGAGAGCCAACTGACCTTATTGTCACCTGACAGGGGGGAGTTTCCCCTGTTGGACGTAGCGCGTGGAAGGAACACGTTATTCCAACCAGTTCCCTTCCCCTCCATTAGGCGCCCCGGCTGTCATGGGGGAGGTCGGTATAGCGACCAGGATTACTACATGTTTTTGTGAGGGTATTACCTACCCTAGGAGACACGGGGAGAACATGCAAACTCCACACAGAGTAGGCCCTTTCGCCAACCCCACCTATGGGCGCTGATGACGCGGAGGAGAAGACACGCCCCCAGCGCCCCAGCACCTTCTGTTCGTGAGGCGACAGCGCTACCAACTGCGCCACCGTGCACCCTTAAACTCTTTTGAGCGTCTCTGGAGCCATGCATGATGCAAGCACTTATCGGCTCTGTCAGGTTTAAACCTAATATCTCCAAAACATCACTTTGATTGACACATACTCCCAGAGCTGCCTCGGCAGTTTTGACAATACACTGTGGAGAGAGCCTGTGATGGTGAGACTTGCTGCGGCTCAACTGTGCAAACATTCAATTCAGTAAAAGGAGGAAAGAAACGTCCGTAAATCGATTTGTCAAAAAGTGTAACAATATAGTTTCAGACCTGTGGGACTTAAGCTATTGAGGCTTGAGGTTCCGATTCTACAAAATGTCTTCTAAATCCAGTTTAAAACTGTTGCTATAATATCAGTGGTTCTCAAACCTTTTCATGTCAAGGACCCCAAAATGATATGTATTTGGCCGCGGACCCCCATCTCAAAATATGTTGTTCCAGGGACCCCCACGAAGCAAAGATTCAAGTTAAAAATAGCTCAAATAGCTCAAATAAAAAAAATGACACCCGGTCTTAACACATTCCCTGCCAGAGGTTTTTTTTTATTTTACTTCCCCCAGTGCCAGTGTTTAATTTTTTTTTTTAAGGAGCCGAGATACAGGATTTTAAAGTAATAAGTTAACCAAGGAGTGAATGGAGCTAGAAATCTTTGGATCGTGATATCTCTGGTTCTGTGTGGATAAATAGAAAAACTTTTTTTTTTTTTTTTTTTTTTTAAACGGTTATACTCGTGGATGGATTTTTTTGGCAGTAAACGGGTGTATTTTTCATCAACGGTTATACTCGTGATTGGCAGGTAAAGTGTTAATGGGTTAAGTTGAGGATAGAGAGAAGGGCCGAGCAATTAACCTGAAAATATATATAGAGACCGATATTTAATTAGAACCAATGACACAAGTTTTACTTCCCCCCATAAATCAACACAAAAAATCTGATTTTTAATAATCGACTACATCGATTTGTCTGATTACTTAACGCTGTATTATACTCTGTCTCAAGAATTGTGAAAACAGCCGATCTACAGGCTCACGCATGGCGATATGCTATTTGCACTGGCTTCTTTTTAAAATAATCGTTCATTAATCGTAATCGAGGCAAAAGTGTGAAATAATCGTGATATTGATTTGAAGTCATAAGACCCAGTATTCCCTAATAGGGAATGAGGTTAGACAGGGGTGACACATGAGCACTGTAGTGACATGAAAACATCTCTGTGTCTATTGCAATGCACCTGTGACGCTATAGCCTTAGAAGCGGGAACACCAGCTAGCGAGAACCGACAACAACAACGGAAAGGAAATGAGTTTTTGAGTTTTTGGTTGCCGCCTGCTATTTCAGGATAAAGCGATGATATTTTCGGATGATGAAAACACAGATGTTTGAGGAAGGATGTCTGTTGTACTTTTTTAACCCATTAAAACCGGGAATTCAAAAATGGCTGATATGCAAGCTCATAGTACGCCACTTTGTGCCACGCTATGAGCTTGCAGATCTGCTATTTTTGAAAAATCTTGAACATTTGTGCAAATCTTTGAATATATATACTGTAATATATCTATTCAAAGAGATTTTTTTTAAGTAGAAATTTTTTACTCAAATCATTGCTTCTGGGGGACACTGGAACACAATATTTTAAGATGGGGGTCGGCGGCCAAATACATATAATTGTGGGGGTCCTTGACATGAAAGGGTTTAAGAGCCACTGACACAGAAACATATATATATATTTTTTTAAAACTGATTTAGAAGCCATTTGTAGAATCGGCCTCAGGTCTTAATGCGTTATAGTACAATAGACATGTCATTCAACAAACCCCCCCCCCCCTAAATGTCTGTGATGGCAGTGGAAGTAACAATGACACCTCAACATAGCGGTATCTCCATTGTGTCTGCGCAGCACGGCGCGCCGCCATAATGACGGCTCCCAGAAGGACTGCAGAGAAAAGTTGTGAACATGAATAAAGAGGAGAAAGAAGAAAGAAAAGCTTCAGAACATTTCCATCAAACTCTCAGAAATGTTCCAGTACAAGATTTTCAACCGAGCGTCTTCCTTTCCAAACACGGATGCAACATGTTCCATCTTTTATCTGCTCTCTGTCCTGAATTCATCTTTTTATCCGTCTTTCAAACCGGCTGTTCACTACTTTAACTTTAAAAAAAATTTTTTCTCCTTGGAGTGGATTTGTTTGGAGTTTGGACGGAGGAGAATTAGAGCAGGAAGAGGAACAGTGTGGCTAAATGACTTAACCCATTAAGACCTGAAGCCAATTCTACAAATGTCTTCTAGTTAACAGTTTTTTGAAAAAACGTGTGTTACTATGTTACTATTTTTCATGTCAAGGCTCCCAAATGTATATGTAATTGGCCGCGGACCCCATCTCAAAATATTTTGTTCCAGGGAAGATTTGAGTTACAAATGTTCGCTTTAAAAATGTATATATTCAAAGATTTGCACAAAGTTTCGTGATTTTTCAACAATAGCAGATCAACAAGCTAATAGCGCGGCACTCGGTGCCACGCTATGAGCTTGTAGATCTACAGCCAAAGTGTAAAATTATGCTTTTTAGCTCAAATCTAAAAATGACACAGATGCGTTCCCGGTCTTAATGGCTTAAATCAATGACTATCTCAGAGTTAGTGTTCATTTCATGCTCCTAGGCCCTATTGTCTAGGCTCTTTTCGTTCAGTTTCGTTCCCATCAAGTGGATCTAAATAATCTCTGCTTCTTAAAAAAGATCTATTGGTAGTAAGTAAGAAACAAAGGTTTCGCCATCTGTTTTGGCGCATTTTGTTTTTAATCAGTGTTTAAAAGTCGGTACTATTTTCTTAGCAGCGTAGTAATACTTTCAAAGGGGTGGTGCGGTTTTTGGCACGTGATTCCCGTTACAGCCAATGGGGTCGCCTCGTTACTCTCACCATTTCCTGCAACAACAACCATGGCAACGGTAACGTCCGACGAAAAGAACTCAAAACAAAGAAAATATCCTTCAAAAGCACGTCAAAAGGACTCGAACCGATGCTATATGAATCTTATGTCTGTCCAGAAAGAAGAGGTTCAGGAATTTACACGGACAAGATGGGATATAACTACAACTAGCCATGGATACACGACGGTCGTCTGTCCCGACCGAACTTCAACCAGGTGTTTGCACTTTTCCATTTACGGCCCGTACATCTACATAAACGTTCAGATTTCAAATATAAAGTGCTTACCGCATGGCCACTAATGTCACAATTCTGTAGGGTCCTGCAGAAGTACCCGTATATTCCGTATTGTTCAATAAAGAGTATTCTTAACCGATCGGTGGCCATTTTCTCATTGATTTATAATGTATCAGAGTGCAATACACCTCCCATCCGATAGGGTCGCGTGGTTGAAAGGATATGGTGAAAATGGCCACCGATCGGATTAACATGCTTTTTATTGAACAATACGGAAGATATAGGTACTTCTCTGGGCCCGTACATAATTGTAACATCCATGGCCATAGGTAAGCATTTTAAATCTGAAATATGAACGTTTATGTAGATGTACGGGCCGTTAATGGAGAAAGTGCAAACACATGGTTGAATGTTTCAGGGCTACTACAGAATGTGTGTCAACGTTACTTATAAACGTCAACATTGTGTGGATATGGGTTCTTACAAGCCTCCTGAGGACGCTGGGTTTCACGCAACATTCTACCAGCGTGTTATTGACAAAAAGACATTAATGTGATTAATGTGAGAGGAAAACGGCAGAAGGATCAACTCTCTCAAACAGAAACGTCAGCAGGTGAGCCACACACACGGGGGGGGGGGGGTACTCGCATTTTAACATGAGAGACTGAAATAATTTATTGTGTTATCAGATAAAAACATCTATTGAAAATAGCAGATCTACAACCTCACAACGCATCACAACGCGTTGTGAGCTTGTAGATCTGCTATTTTCAATAGATTTATTTGGGGGGAGACACATTTTAACATGAGACTGAAATCATTTTTTATGTTATCACATGAAAAAAATCAATTGAAAATAGCATATCTATAAGCTCAAAACACATCACGTTGTGAAAGTAAAACTAACTCAAAATTCTACTTTGAGTACAGTAGCATACTTTGGTAAATGTACTTAGTTACTTTACACCACTGAAAGTACAGGTACTAAAAAAACCTACAGTACTCAAGTAATTGTCCTTTCTTGCTGTCCACCACTGCATCTCACCAGTGCTGATAAAGCCCATAAGCTAATTGGCAATATGGCCAAGTAAGAGATTGTAAACAAAATATGCGTGTCAATATTGGACTGTCAAATATTGATTTGTCATTTTATGATTGTATGGGTGCTATTACTGTATTTTAAACATTCCCGTGTCATTTCATCCATGTTCCATCTCTGTGATAACTCAGACATCTTTACATCGTTAACAGCTAATACACCAGATGTTGTGATTGATAAAGAGTCCAGGGAAGTGTCTGTATTAGATAGCCTGCACCTTTGACTTTAGCCTAGAGGAAGCCTTTATGACCAAGATCATTAAATACCAACCACTCCTACATACCATCTCAGAGCTGGGCTATTAGGTGCAGACTATTTGTTTTTATATTTGGCAGCCTATAGGACATACCCACATACTGGCTGTTAGAGGGTTTCAACAACTTGGGATGCCCAAAAAGAAGGCAAAAAGGTTGGCAAAGTATTGTGCTGTCTCTGTTGTAATTGGCAGCCGCCATACATGGCGGAGACGGTGTTACTTATACCCATAGAGTACTGAGTGACATGCCTATTGTATCATGAAAACATATTCCAGGATTATGTGAATGTAACCTTACTGCACCTATAATATTTGTGTCCCTGTATGTTTCTCCTTTATGTGGACATAAATAAATGGTTAAAATGTGTGTGTGTGTGTGTGTGTGTGTGTGTGTGTGTGTGTGTGTGTGTGTGTGTGTGTGTGTGTGTGTGTGTGTGTGTGTGTGTGTGTGTGTGTGTGTGTGTGTGTGTGTGTGTGTGTGTGTGTAAATGAACCACCCTTCGCTGACCGCTACAAGATCTTCTGTGAGAGAGTCATCCGCCATGGCTTATAGTTGACCAAGAGGTGCTGAAAATAAACCAGCTACGAAGGATGTTCGTAAACACAGTGAAGAAGCATGAGGACCGTGATGCTTCAAACTACAGGTAACTCAAATACCATGTGTGTCTTTGACAGTTCTGGGAAACAAAACAAAAACCTTTATGCTGAAAAGTATATTATAGATGTATTCCCTCACAAAAGAGTATATTTAAACTAAATTGGCTATCATTGTGAATACATCTTTACTTACACACTTGTGCTCATCTTTCCCTAACATTTTATGTTGCAGGCAGGATAAATTGAAGCGGAGGTTGACCCCTGATTTCCCCCAGCTGGTTTTTCACTGCCCTACCAAGTGCAACATCTCTGAACATACATACATACATGTCCTTCCTAGGTATTTTAGGAAAAAGGTTTGGTGATGCTGCAAGACATACGCATTGAGTCAAGTTGGTGCCCCAAATCCATTAATGGTGTGATCAGTGGTCATCCAGAGGAGATGCAGTCTGCACTTTAATATTTTGTCATATTTGTATACTATTTTGCTGCCGTTGCACTGTCAACCAACATTTCTCTGTTCATACCTGTGAGTGACACAGAAGGCCTGATCTTGTGGGTGGGTGGGAGGGTTGATGTACAAATGACACATGCTGTGACACACTTTGGTATTTTAATAAATATTTTATACCATATGTTGTAATAATTTGGAGCTTTAGTGTATTTATTTTAGTCTAGTCCATTTTTGGCATTATTCCAATCTAGGGGGCTGATTTTCAGCCATTTTGGGCCAAGGAGTGGTGCTTTTTCCCCCTACCTTTCAGTACACAGTAGGTTGTGACATTTTCTATGTATGAAATGTAAGCTTTTATCTAAATGTACTATGTGTATGTTTCATTGTGCTGGGTGCCGATCACTTCAGTAGAAGCGTTTTCTTTCTACATTTCATGATCAAAATTCAAATATGAGTACACTAAGGCACCAACACTTGTTTCAGGTGTTAGGTACATGTATTTATGACATTTGAGAAAGATTTTGTGTTGCCAAAAACACATTTTACAAGCAAAAACAGCAGCACAAGATTTTAGTTTTTTGGTTATTCACTTTTATACACATTTCTGGCTTGTGAAAAAATACTGCAGGATTTTATGCGGAGAAATTTTAACCCAAAGTCCACAAGGGTATTGTCTATGCAAAAATGCATTGAAAAAGTAGATCCAAGTCGTGGGAACGAAATTCATTTTCTAGGCACTTTTTGGTGGGTCACCACACGGCCTATCCCTGCCACAACAAAACGGCTCCCATTGATGAAACACAAAGCAGCCGACTGCCTGCTTAATTGCCTGGAATTTAAAGCGCAGCCCATGAAATCGTCACACATACGGTATACAGTATGTGATTATATGCACGCACGCTCACATCTTACGACTTACAATAAGTGCATTCAACATAGGTAGATAGGGGGGCACGGTGGCACAATCGGTAGCGCTGTCGCCTCACGGCTAGAAGGTCCTGGGTTCGATTCCCGCCAGGGACGCTGTGGGCGTGTCTTCTCCTCCGCGTCATCAGCGCCCATACCCTAGGTGGGGTTGGCCAAAGGGCCTTTCTGTGTGGAGTTTGCATGTTCTCCCCGTGTCTCCTAGGGTAGTTAATACCCTCACAAAAACATGTAGTAATCCTGGTCACTATACCGCCTCCCCCATGACAGCCGGGGCGCCTGATGGAGGGGAAGGGAACTGGTTGGAATAACGTGTTCCTTCCACGCGCTACGTCCAACCAGGGAAACTCCCCCCTGTCAGGTGACAAGAAGGTCAGTTGGCTCTCATGCATTGAAGGAAGCATGAGCTCGGCCCTTGCCTCCCTAGGCTGTGGGGGACTGATGTAGCGCTGGTGTAGGGCTGGTGTAGCGCCCAGGATCACTTAGGAAATTGGCACCGGGTGAAAAAAAAGGGTTACAAAAATCGCGGGAAAAACAAAAAAACATAGGTAGGATAGAAAACTAATAATCACCAGAAGTCTTAAGTGCATTCTCCTCTAAAACAAGCAACTAAGAGTATGCCTAGCGCTAAGGTAAAAGTGCAATATATCAGCTACCGACTTTCTTAAACAGATGAGACAAATAGGAAAATCAAATAAGTGTGTCAAGTAAACAAGATCCAATAAAACAAGAGCTCGTACAACTAAAGACCTGGAACGCATCTGTGTCACTTTGGATTTCTTTGGCTATTCAAAAATAGCAGATATATATATAGATTTTTTTCAAAAAACTGTTAGGATTTAGAAAACACTTTTAAGAATCGCCTCAGGTCTTAATGGGTTAACAACAAGTAGGCAAGGCAAAGAGGAAGGGTCAGGGTAGTGTTTCCTGAAGAGGTGGGTTTTCAGCCTGCGGCGAAAGATGTTCAATGACTCTGCTGTCATGACATCAGTGGGGAGTTCTTTCCACCACTGTGGGGCCAGAACAGAAAAAACGAAACTAAAACCCAAGTCAACAGCTCTTTTAAACCCCATGAACCTTAGCTCCTTATTCTGATGTCATAATAGGCAGTGATGGAAGAAGTACTCACATGTTTTACTTACGTAAACCTATTAATACTGCAATGTAGATATACTCTGCTACAGGTAGAAGTCCCATGTTCAAAATGTACTTGAGTAAAAGTACAAAAGTATCGGCATCAAAATATACTTAAAGTGCCAAAAGTAAAAGTACTCATTGTGCAGAATGCCCCATTTCACAAGTTCAAAATGTATACACAATCTTTTGAAAATAGCAGATCTACAAGCTCACAATGCGTCGCGTCGCATTACGCATTGTGAGCTTAGATCTGCTATCTTCAAATGACTGAAATATATATAGGGCTGTGTTTTGTAATAATAATTAAAATCTACAAGGTAACTACTGTAGTAACTAACGTTTTCAGTGTTATCTGGATAATCTGTCATATTCCTTTATTTCACAGGCCCTGAATACCAAAGAGAGTTAGAAAGGAGAGAGAGAAAGATGTAGACGTGCGTGCGTCCGTCCGTCCGTCCGTCCGTCCGTCCGTCCGTCCGTCCGTCCCGCCAACCAGCCCAGCCACCACAATAAACCCCATTTACCCTGCAGTCTGTTCCTACTGACAGATTACCCCACATCACTGCACCAAACATTAGTCTTTAGGCAGTCCCCCCTATGCTATCTCACTCCATCTCTCATGCTTACCCACGAGTCAAAACAGTTTCCTTATTTCCATCCGGGTGGAGATCGAAAAGTTTGACAAAGGACGTAAATACTTGTTAAGTTAATAGATACCAAAAAGAGCTGTTGATGAGTCCTGCTTTGGTCTGTAAATAAGTCATCTCTCAGGACAGATTCAGAGCTCCGCGACTGAATCGCCGATGGGTTCCCACATTGTTAAATAAGTAAACATTACAGCCGTATTAATGTCAGCCTGACTTATGTTGTGAAGTCTTTTATGAAAGAATGACTGTGATTTCATTTCATTTTTTTACTAGGTTAGTCTCTTTTTCAAGGGACACCTGCATTGGCCAAGGCAGAAGCATAAAAAGATTTTACAGACAAATAAACAAGTAACAGAAGATTATTAATTATCATTACAGTATCAATAGCATAAAACATTTAAAAACCCACAGACAGTAACACGTATCAACCGATTCAATCACCATAATAATAATAAGAGCTTTAATTCTCGTTTTTTTTTTTTAAGGCTATTCCAAGTGAGGGGAGCAGAGCCGCATAAAAGCCTTTTCTTCCCCTGATGAGACACTACCTGGGGAGGGCATGGAGTCACATGGCATCGCCAGCTCAAAACTTTGCTTCCTCGACTGCAGAGGGGCCCAAACACGTATTGTGGAGTGTCGCTAGGCAACCGCCTGTCAGGTAAGCACCTCAACGGGGAGAGACAGTGGGACAGAGGCAGAGCACAGCCAAGAGGACAACGCTCCAGTCTGGGACACGTCATCGAGGGACGCTACCTGCCAATCTACCTCCTCAATCAACCTGATTTGGGCCACACCTGCGCTGGCCAGCTGGGAGCTCACGCTCTGAAGAAAAGCACCGTCTCTGCCTCAGTATTATATTCACTGGCTCTCCACGTTGACCAGACGGGGGCTCAGGCTGTAAGCGATAGCCTCCTCGTATTCTCCCTCCATATCTTGGCGTTTATAATGAGCATTAGTGAGGACCAATTATATGAAGATGGCTGAAGTGGTCCTTTAGCTACAGGGCATGACATTATAACTGGCCAGCTGGTCCAGATGTACTTGACAAACTGACCGCATGTTCCACTGGCCTGTTCAGTGGAACACTGGCCAGTAAAAATATTGCACACAAAAGAATAATAATAATAAACAAACAGTACACCTCATTTTGTACCTTCGGTACTGGTGTTTCGTCAATGACTTTTTTTTGTTTGTGAATTTGTCTCGTTAATTACTGCTACAACATCTATAACGTACTTGAGCCTAGATGGTTGAAAGGCAGATTGAGCAGACAGAGCCCTGGCCTGCGTCCCCTGCACATACCTGCTCGCTCTTGCTCTCGCATTCACAATAATAGCCTGCAGCAGCGCCATCAAAGTGTTTCTTTTGTGTTGCTTTGTGGTTAAATCTTTTTTTTTTTTTTTAAACCACCAGTAAATGGCCAAAAAAAAGCAGGTTTTAAAGAAACAAAAAGTCACCCGAAGATTTTAGGGAGATTGACCGGGGGGTGCAAGAGGAAGCTCAGTGGCCTTGCGGTTAGAGTGTCCGCCATGAGGTTGGGGGGTCGGGGTTTGATCCCAAAGATGGAACCCAATGCCTCCCTACGCACTCCGCATTGAGGGTTGGATTTGGGGGTAAGTCCCTGCGACATACTAGCATCATGTCCATTGGATGTACTTGTACGTCAAGCTGCCTCACGCTACAGAAACAGGGGATAGGCTCTGCAAGTATTACTTACTGACAAGAGGAATAGGGGAAAGTTTCACCAACACCACTAGCGTGATGACATCAAGTTGGAATACCGTCAGATTTTCCATCACTCCCGGCCAACTTTTAAACACCACTACCAGCATCTTTCTTGCTCTCCCTAACCCACCTCCCTCCCTCTCTCCCACCTCCTGACTAAACACGCTGCACCACCTGGTTCATTATGCGTCTTGGCGTGAGACAATCCTCCCCTTGCTCCACCCCGACCTCCTCCCGTTGGTGATCAAACCCTCGCTCCTCTCTCGCCGCCCGCAAATGTCAGTGGGTCACTGTACTCCCAGGACAATGTCAAAGCTGTTGTCCATCTGTCAGGGTACTTGCCCACATGGTTAATTTAGCGACAAACCTGTATCCATGTCTAGCCTACTGCAGCTATGCCATTACTGAAGTTTTTATTGTATCTTGTTTCACTCATTTTACTTTCCTTTCACCTTGTGTTTTAAAAAACAGCTGTTTTCAATCTCTCATTTTCACAAAATCCCTTCTCGGGACAGGTGTTGCAAATTAGCATCCACTATAAATCACTATGATACTTGTGTTGGATAGAGAGGTTCTCAGCCTATACGTATATGTTCCTATCAAATAAGCCAGTGGTTTTCAACCTTTTTCATGCCAAGGACCCCTAAATTGATTTACATTTGGCCGCGGACCCCCATCTGAAAATGTTTTGTGCCAGGGACCCCCAGAAGCAAATTGAGTTAAGAATGTTCGGTTAAAAAAAATATATATATATATATATATATTCAAAAGATTTGCACACATTTTCAAGATTTTTCAAAAATAGCAGATCTACAAGCTCATAGCGCAGCACTCGGTGCCGCGCTATGAGCTTGTATATCTGCTATGTTTGAATAGCCAAAGCTAAGTGGTTAAAAATGATTGTGACGCTATGTTAACTCATTTTGCTGGGGACCCCCTGGTACCCCCCCAAGGACCACTGGTGGTCCTCCCCGGACCACTGGTTGAAAACCACTGAAATAAGCCATAATGTAAAGAAGCACGCACGCACAGATAAACACACAGAGGTGTGTGTATACAGAGCTTTGTATACACAACTCGCCCAACCTACAATGTCTCTTAATAATTTAAGAGATTTAAACATTTAACTTTTTTTTCCCTCTACATTCAAATATCTTCTTCCCGAAAGTAACTGATCTACAAGCTCACACCGTGTTGTGTTGCAAGGCGTTGCAAAGCTTGTAGGTCCGCTATTTTCGGTGAATGCTGTAAATGCCTCCGAGTTGATGAAGTTACACCAAAGGTCGACAATGAACTAGATAATCGCAGAACAATCGTGCCTCCAGGCTATGGGATTGTAGTCTAATTCTAATAACTGACCTTTTCTATTAATTTGATGCCAAGGCTGGTGCTACTTGCTCCATGGTCTATGGTTCGACTACACGTCTCCTACCCTTGGTATCAGTCAGCCTGCATGATCTATTAAACCATTTAGACCGGGAACGCAGCTGTGTGTCATTTTAAGATTGCTTTGGCTATTCAAAAATAGCATATATACAAGCTCATAACACGGCACCGAGTGCCGCGCTATGAGCTCGTAGATCTGCTATTTTTGTAAAATCTTGAAAATGTGTGCAAATCTTTGAATATATATTTGTATAAAGCATAAACATCTTTAACTCAAATCTTTGCCTCTGGGAATTCTATAAAATGTTGCTATAATCTTTTTCAAACTTTTTTCATGTCATGGACCCCAAAAATTATATGTATATGGCCACGGACCCCTATCTCAAAATATTTTGTTCCAGGGACCCCAAAAGCGAGTTAAAATGTATATAATATATATTCAAAGATTTGCACACATTTTCATGATTTCTTTTTTTCACTATGAGCTTGTATAGCTGCTATTTTTGAATAGCCAAAGAAATCGAAAAATAACACAGATGTGTTCCCGGTCTTAATGGGCTAAATAACTGGTACTGGCTGCAAATAGGGACGCAAGGGTCCAATGTGGTTAAACCTTGACTTGCGGTGTAGTTCAATGATGAGACCACTGGAGATGGGACTCAAGGTGCAATGGTGTGGAAGTCCAGCCTATTAACGGAGCTGAACGCCCACACAGCCTTGAAGCTGTCAAAAGCCTGCCATTCAACTGATCCTGTTCATTCATTTATTTATTTATTTCATTCCAGACCAGAGTCAAAAGGAGAGAATTCCTTTAACAGAGCTTGAGAACTTGACTTCTAAAGGGTGCGGCACGTACTGTAGTCAAGCGCGCTCGTGTGTGTGTGTGCGTGTGTGTGTGTGTGTGTGTGTGTGTGTGTGTGTGTGTGTATGTATGCGTGTGTATGCGTGTGTGTGTGTGTGTGTGTGTGTGTGTGTGTGTGTACTGAATGTGAGTATGTGTGCATATGTGTGAGTGTGTGTGCGTATGTGTACTGAATGTGAGTATGTGTGCGTATGTGTGAGTGAGTGTGTGTGTGTGTGTGTGTGTGTGTGTGTGTGTGTGGGTGCGTGTGTGTGCGCTTCGTCTTGCCATGGAGCCCGCTGTGAGAGCACAGACATTTAATCTGAGATCAAGCAGCCTTGGACACCTTCTCGCTGGCATCCGCTGGGAACAGGATGGAGGGCTGGACTCAAAAATCATCCATCCATATCATCCCCTCCCTTCCGCCCTCCCTCCCTCTCTCTCTCTCCCTCTCTCTCTCCCTCCCTCACCATACAGTATGTGTTTACCTCTCTCTGCTCCATCTAGCTGTTGAGCATATCGCCGATTCTCTTCACCGACTCAATTCCAGTGGTGTAAAGTAACTAAGTACATGTACCCAAGTACTTGTACTTAAGTACAGTTTTGAGGTATTTTTTTTACTTTACTGAAGTATTTCCAATCTTTAGTACTTTCACTTCTACTCCACTTACATCTCAGAGGCAAATATTGTACTTTTACTCCACTACAATTATTTGAAAACTTTAGTTACAGTACTAGTTACTTTGCAGATATAAATTATTACATTATAAAACATACATTAACCATTTTAGCCCTATTTCATACCTAGGCTATTTGAAAATTAAAGATCTACAAGCTCCCAACGCGTCGCATCGCGACATGTTGTGAGCTTGTAGATCTGCTATTTTCAAACATTTTAGTACTTTAAGTTACTAGTTACTAGTTACTTTGTAGATTTGGAGACAGCATACAGATAAACATACAGTAACCACTTCAGCCCTATATACTGTACATTTCGGCCATTTGAAAATAGCCGACAATGCGTCGCATCGCGACGCACTGTGAGCTTCTAGATCTGCTATTTTCAAAATATGTTTTTTTAAAACTTGTGAAATAGGCCATTCTGCATGATGAGTACTTTTACTTTTGGTACTTAAAGTAAATTTTGATGCCAATACTTTTATACTTTTATTCAAGTCAATTTTGAATTACGGACTTTGAGTATTTCTACATTGCAGTATTGATACTTTTACTTAAGTAAACAAATAATGTAGTACTTTTTCCAACACTGCTCAATTCTGAACCGACACTTTTCTTTATCCTCCAACCTTTCAGTCTGGTAACTCTAGAAAAAGTATCCTCTACAGTATAAATACTTAATCGATCAGTGACAAATGGCCAGTTAATGATATATTCATGACTTGTTGAATGTTTGTGAATAGTTGGGTAATGATTTAAACCCCCAGAAGTGAGAGGGAGTTCAGGTATCTCTGGGCTTGTGTTCTCTCAGTGTGAGGGGTTGATGGTGGAGCGTGTGAGATCTAGTACCGCCGGTAGAATCGGAGCGGTGGGAGCGGTATTGTGTTCGCTTTACCACACCGTCATGACGAGAAAGAGAGCCGAGCTAGGGGTCAAAGCTCTCGACCCTAACCGATCAGTCTTTGGGTTCCTATACTCTGACCCCTATGGTCATTAAATGTGGGTCATGACTGAAAAGAACGAGATCGCAGCTAATCACTGCTACAGTACCTCTGTGACGCGACGTCGGATAAGTAGTTGACGATAGATCGATAATCAAAACTATGCTGATGAACAGCTAATAGATCATGAACATGCCATTAGTAAACTAGTGACTTGCTAAAATCGTGTCGTGTAACTTTTTCAATTAAACAAAAAGTAATTTTTTGATATATTTCATCCAAAACATCCACTTCATCCTCTTCCAGCCACCAACCAGCCAGTTGTCCATACTTTTGAAATATTTCAACAGTATTTTTTTAGAATATATTATATTTCCTGGACGGCAGATTAAAACATCATGTGATTCTAATGACCCATCATTTCCAAGACAAAATATGCAAAAATTATTTTCTGAAAAGTTAAAACGAATGATCAGCCATTCGACTGTAAATTGCATCGCTTAAAACAGTGCTTGCCTTGGCTCTCATCAATGGTGACAATTCCTCCATTGATTTAGTACCAACATCTGGCAGCTTCTGAGCCATCTTGAGTGTTGGGTGGCAGGAGCATTTAACAAAGTCATTAGTAACTAATTTACCAACCGTTTCTGAATGATCCATTAACTATTCATAAGGGTTTCTTATTCTGAAGTGTTATCCCATTTAGACCTGAGGCCGATTCAAATTCTTCTTTTTTTTTACATAGAAAATATAAAAAATATAAAAAATATAAAAAATATAATAAGTACAACAAAAAAATCTATATCAAAATATGTTGTTCCAGAGATCCCCAGAAGCAAAGATTTGAGTTACAAATGTTCGCTTTAAAAACATAAATATTCAAAGATTTGCACAAATTTTCACGATTTTTCTAAAATAGCAGATCTACAAGCTCATAGCGCGGCACTCGGTGCCGCGCTATGACCTTGTATACGTGCTATTTTTGAATAGCCGAAATAAATCTTAAAATGACATACAGCTGCGTTCCCGGTCTAAATGGATTAATGTCTTCTGTGTGTAACATCAGAATAATATAGCTGCATTGCAATTAAGCAAATCAAGCGTGGGGACTCTAGAGACAGGAGTGGACGGGGGTCTTGTTGCATATATACGATGGCCAAAGCAAATGTGTTTTGGATTCTACACACACAGGCCCTGACAGCGCATCAGAACTATATAGGCTCGCATCACATCTGGCTCCGTTTGAAGGCATGCGAGATAAGATAAATAAACCATTGATGATCCCCGGAAGGCAAAGTCAGATGTCAGCAGCAACAGCAATGAAATACTGGAGAGGTAACAGCTAAGGGGTGAACAACCAAAGCAAGATAAATAAAATACAAATAAAAACTGAGCTGCTGGCGCTAGATGTGTGCATTCAACTCCAACCACGGAGCTAGCCAAAGAAAAATCTATCAGATAGCTGCAGTTGATTCAGAAGGCTTCAGCGCAAGTCCTTACTAATACATCATATTGCTTCAGGTCTGAGATGTTTACAATGGGCTAAGCCGTCAAATAATTGATTTCGAAATACATTGTTTGGGTTTACAGTATAAATCACTTCAAACACTCCATGTATTGAATGTAGAATATAAGTTGCTACCTTCAAAAAGGGGATACAAAGTTCCAAAATTCAATAAGGTCAGAATACACTACAGAAGTCCTTTGTTCATCATCAGTCAATTTTGAGGCTAAATTTAGAGTCTGGCCAAGGGTAAGCAGAACAATGAAGGACATCATTGCTTGCATCTGAAATAAACGCCCAGAAAACTGCAGGTCTTTTTTAAAAAGAAAGCTGAAGACTTTTCTGTTTAGCTGCTGCCTTTTATTGAGGCTTCTGATGCATTAATTTTGATGCACTGTAACTTAATTCTCATGTTTTTCTCTGTTTGATTTTAGCTTATTCATATTTTCAATTCTCTTAACTTTTATTCCAAATTATTTTTCCTTATAATATTTTTTTTTATAATGAATTGCGTTTCTTTTGCACTTTTGCACTCTATGCTAGCCCCCCTACTGATTTCGCTGGGTGATGAAATGTGCTACACAAACTTGCCGTACCTTACTCACACACCAGTGGGAATCGGATGGGTTTGTCATTAATGATTCACAGTGAGGGTCTGGGTTAGCTGGAGGTTCCTTGGTAGATGAATGAAGCCCCATTTTCTGGTCACTCCAAGGTCAGTGAGAGAGCTCGGCGAGTAGCACTCTCCCATGGGGCCACATCATTATACGGGGGCCCCAGCTGGTATAGCTAAGTTTACCACATCAGTCCCAACCCAAAGGCAATGCCATTCATCTGTTTTTCTGAAGAAGTAAGGACTGACTGAGAGGCAGAGGAACGGCTTGATTCACAGGAGGATACCGACACGGCTCCAGAGCCCCTTATCCCACTCAATCCGGGACAGTGAATCAGTGTCATTTTTTGGATTTTTAGCTACAACCTTTATTTTATACTTTGGCTATTCAAAAATAGCAGATATACAAGCTCATAGCGCGGCACCGAGTGCCACGCTATGAGCTTGTAGATCTGCTATTTTTGAAAAATCTTGAAAATTTGCGCTTATCTATGAATATATATATTTTTAAAAGGGAAATCTTTTGACTCAAATCTTTGCTTCTGGGGGGTCCCTAGAACATTTGTGGACACATTTTCAGATGGGGGTCCGCGACCAAACACATATGTTGGGGGTCCTTGACATGAAAACGTTTGAGAACGACTGATATGGCAAAAAAAAAAAATATTTAGAGGACATTTTGTAGATGTGTTCCGGGATTGAATGGGTTATGAAGTGTGGTGCTACAATCAAATGAGCTCTTCATTACTGTATGCCTCTGCTGCTCCCCTTCCACCAACCACAGTGTTTCCCCTATATGCATTAAGCAGTGGCGGGCCGCCACCCCTTAAATCCGACCGCCACAGTATGATTTTTTCTGTAAAAAAAAAGTAAAAAGAACATATTTTTGTATGTATTTTTTTTTTTACAGTAAATAATTTATCAATGCTCAAATGCATTGATATAAGGCTCAAATGCTCTCAGGCAGGATGTCATCTGTGCCATCACTAGTTGTTGATGTGTGACTGACTGATTTGTATACTTTTGTCTATACTTTTGTAAAACTATATTCTCCTAAATCTGGAGACAATTCATATGTAAACTATACAGATATTTACTGTGCACTGTACTATATAAGACTTTGTGTTTGAGCATAAATATGCATTTTGAGAACCCCAATTTTTTTTCGACCACTTTTTTTCCCACGTGCGCGCACGTGGCGCATTCCTCCCCCACACCTTCAACATCTGGCTAGGGGAAACACTGAACCATCTCATCTGTCACTGGAGTTAGGACTAAAATATTTAGCATATTACTGTTATATTATATTTTGCATTAGGGTAGTATTATGGTGGTACTAATATCTAATTTGGGTAATAATATTACCGTTACAAATCAAAGCAGTAATCCTTTATAGCAATGTTAGGTTATTATTCTCACTCTATTACGATCATTATTTGTTATTAATCCCGATCTGATGGCAAATGGTCTGGAAAGCAAAGCACATCTGCTGAACTAGTCTGTGTATTTCCCCCCCAGCATGGAGTACTGAGAAAAGTAATTGCGAGGAGGTTTCTGATATACACCACCCTGTCAGTGCTGAGGTGATGGAGCTTCTCAGAGCCTCTGAAACTCAACTGTCTAATGTCTATCTATGCGCTCCTTTGTTCGTCCATCCGTCCCTGATCCATCCATCCATCTCATCATATCCATTAATCAGGTTCTCTCCGTTTTCCTCCCCCCTCCTCAATCCCCCCGCATTCCCTCCTCCATCCAGTCCAGCGTTCATCCTTTTAGAGAGATATTGACGCTGATCACCACCCTTTCATCTAATCCCCCCACACCTATTCCCCATCCTCCCCCATCCCTCCATCTGCCTCATCCCTCTCTGACAGTCAGGAAAAAAGAGAATCCCCCCATCAATCCCCCCATTATCCATCAATCCTGGGGGTCTTTACTGGTCAAACATCTCCACCTGATCCCATTTCCTGCATGATCCCTTATTCCCTCCCATTTCCCTTAGCCCATTCAATCCGGGTTTGCATAGCTGTGTCATTTTAGATTTGTTTAGCTATAACCATTATTTTATACTATGGGCTATTCAAAAATGGCAGATCTACAAGCTCATAGCGCGGCACAGAGTGCCGCGCTATGAGCTTGTAGATCTGCTATTTTTGGAAAATCGTGAAAATGTGTGTAAAAAAAATACAAATTTACAGGGATTCTTTTTACACAAATCTTTGCTTCTGGGGGTCCCTGGAACAAAATATTTTGAGATGGGGGTCCGCGGCCAAATACATATAATTTTGGGGGTCCTTGACATAAAAAAGTTTGGCCGTGGACCCCCCCCCCCATCTTAAAATATTTAGCTCCAGGAACCCCCAGAAGCAAAGATTTGAGTTACAAATGTTGTTTCAAAAAAGGAAATATGTATTCAAAGATTTGAACAAATGTTCACGATAAAAATAAAAAAAAGTGCAGATCTACAAGCTCATAGCGCGGCACCTGTATCTATTTTTTAATAGCCAAAGAAGCCTTGAAATGACAAAGACGCATTCCCGGATTGATGGGGTTAGAGCTCTCTCTCCTCTAGAGGTATTTATGGATTCATGTCCGCCCGCTCTCCCTCTCTACCTCCTCATAATCCTCCTCGTCATCATCTCCACACTCCCTTTCCTCTCACTTTACTTTGTATTTTCCTCCTCTATCTCTCTCTCTACCCACCCCGCCTCCCCCCTCTCCTCTCCTCCTCTACACACACAGAGAACAGATCAATCTTATGAAAAAAAGGTGGGAAAGCGATGGGGGATGAAAAGCCTGATGCCTTATGTTCTTATTCTACCACCCCCATTAGCCCATTCAAACCGGGAACGCACCTGTGAGACGACTTTATCCGTATCTTATACGTTTGCTATTCAAAAATAGCAGATCTACAAGCTCAAGCTCGGTGCCGCGTTATGAGCTTGTAGATCTGCTATTTTTGAGAAATGTTGACCATTAAGTGCAAATATTTGAATATATATGTATATTTGTAAAAGGAATATTTGTAACTCAAATCTTTCAGGGGGGGTCCCTGGAACAAAGTATTTTGAAATGGGGGTCCGCGGCCAAATACATATAATTTTGGGGGTGCTTGACATGAAAAAGTTTGAGAATCACTGATATTAAAGCAACATACGATTTTCAGAAAACTGTTAGGATTTAGAAGACATTTGTAGAATCCCCCAGAAGGGAAGATTAGAGTTACAAATGGTTTTGCACATATTTTCACGATATTTTTATATTTCAAAAATAGCAGATCTACAAGCTCGTAGCGTGCAACAAGCTTGTAGATCTGCTATTTTTGAATAGCCAAAGAAATCCAAAAAAGACACAGATGCGTTCCCGGTCTAACTGGGTTAACACACACACACACACACTCACACACACACACGCACACACACACACCTGTTACTTCCCACACAAACAGACCATGAGTCAGACGTTACTTCCGACACCCGCACCGTACACATGGGGGCATTGATACGCACGCACTACATTTATACTTAGTGGGTGCGCCGCTTTCGCCGCTATACCGGAAATAGCCAGATCTACAAGCTCACACGTGTCGCGATGCAACGCGTTGTGTGAGCTTGTTGCATCGGCTATTTCCGGCCACGCACAACACGACGTGCAAGTTGCAAACCGGGGTGTAAATCAGGTGATACGGTGCACTCACACACCCATACGCAGACACACACACACTCACGTGCAGACACATGCTCAGACACTCACGGGGGGGAGGGGGGGGGGGGGGCAGCCACCATGAATATAAATTCCATTTCCCCAATGTAGAGGTTAACCCATTCAATCCGGGAACGCATCTGTGTCATTTTAGATTTTAGCTAAAGTATAACCATTAGTTTTACACTTTGGGTATTCAAAAATAGCAGATCGACAAGCAGCGTGGCACCGAGTGCCACATTTGTGCAAATCTTTGAATACATATATTTTTTTGAAACAACATTTGTAACTCAAATCTTTGCTTCTGGGGGGGTCCCTGGAACAACAATTTTTTATGGGGATCGGCGGCCAAAAACATAATTTTTGGGGTCCTTGACAAGAAAAGGTTCGAGCACCACGGATATACTGTAGCAACAATAGTTTTTCAGACATTTGTTGAGACATTTGACAATTACATATGTTCGCTTAGAAAAACATATATATTCAAAGATTTGTTATATATATATATATTCAAAGTTTCACGATTGTTTAAAAAATAGCAGATCTACAAGCTCATAGCGCGGCACTCGGTGCCGCGCTATGAGCTTGTATACCTGCTATTTTTTGAATAGCCAAAGAAATCAAAAAATGACAAGAGATGCGTTCCCGGATTGAAACGGTTAATTCTCTGCGAGATAGAGGGGGGGGATATATAAAAGGACTGCTAAATGAGATCTCAGACTGTGGAGATTTCCATTCCCTCAACTCTACTCCAACCTCTGAGCTCTCTACTCAAGCGGTGCATGGAAAGTTGCCACAGGGAGCAAGCCAGGAGAGGAGAGAGGGTTGTTGAACAGGGGTTGGGGGGGGGGGGTGATTGGTCTGTGAACGGTGGCTAAAGACCGGGGGGACCTTAGAGAGGTCTCGGTAAGACAGAGGATGGGGAGGGGTGGAGGAGACACAGTAGAGGACTTCTATTTTTTGCCATTTTATGCTATAAATTCAGCTATTAGTTCAGGTTTGTGTAGAGAGAGACGGGTTTGATTGATTAAACAGTTCTGCAGTATAGAGTCAATAAAGCTATGCTAAAAGGATTAGAGTTCTCAAATTCTGCCCGAACCCGACCCGACGTTTTCGGGCCGGGCCGGGCCCAAAATGTGTCGGGCCGAGCCTTGAGTTCCGCGAAGAAAAAAAATAAAATAAAAAATAACCCCCAAAAAAGAAATTTCAACTGCCCCTAGCAGCCTAACTGTAAGGCCGACGGAAATGGCACTGAATGTGTTGGATGCAGCTCAAAGTGAACTTTACTCAGGTATCTAATTAGTCGCCGTCCGACCTTCCTAGCCCGTGTTAATAAAGAAAAATGGGCGACATTGGACAAAACTCGATCGAAAATCGGCGAAAGTGGCCGTTTTCAAGATGTTTTGGCCATTATCTCTGGAACGGAAGGTCCAATGTGTTCAGTTCAAAGCTTGTTGGATGCGTAACTTTGAGGACATTAACACATTGGGTGCCAAAACCGTATATATACGGTTTTGCGCATACTAACGTTGAGTGCCAAAACCGTATATATACGGTTTTTGAAAAAAAAAAAAAAAATTACTTTTTTTTTTTTTTTTTAATTTTTTTTTTTTTTTTTTTTTTTCCTTCACAGCAACAGGAAATATCACTCCTACAAGATTTAGACTCCAATCCACCTCCTGGTTAACTTATGACTTCAAAAACCTGTATCTCGGCTCCTGTGCACTTTTTTTTTTTACAATGTTAATTTAACTATTTTCAACTGGCTGCAACTATGGAATGGATTTCCGAATGTTTTAAATTTTTTCCCCCCTATTGTACGAGACCTGTATGTGTGTAATGAGGGGATCACCGTGAGGACGGTGATCACTGAAAATATTTTGTGACTACTTGAAAAAGGTTCAAAATGTTTAAAAAGTCCTGGCACTCATAAACCTCTGGCACCCAATGTGTTAAGCACACCTTTTTGGGGTTTTCGGGCCTAAACGTATGGTAATTGTTCGGGCCCCCGGAGTTAATGTAACATAAAAATCTGTATAACCACTTTAAACCTATAAAAATCGGCTATTTTCGAAACATCCTGAGAATTATTAGGGGAAATGTGGAATATTTTAACAACACAAATCTTGTATGGGAGTCGTTGGCACAGAATATCTTCAGATGGGAGTCCGAAGGCCAAGTACATATTAATTTGGGGGGTCCTTCACATGAAAAGGTTCGAGAACCACTGCGATGGTGTGTGTGTGTGTAAAGAGAGTGAGAGAATAAAACAGTGACTGTGTCTAGAGTGAGAGTTAGAGAGTGTGTCTGCAGTTCTGTCATATTTGCCAGCTGAGTCTCTTACATCTCCATCTCTAAACGTTTGTGTATTCCTCCAGCTTGCCTGGCAAGCTGTCTGCCTCTCTGTCTGCCTCTCTGTCAGTCAGTGAGTCAGTCAGTCAGTCAGTCAGTGGGTAGAAAAAGCCAGCCTCTACATGGCTTCCCCTACGAGTAGCATACCGTATTACAGGCCCACAAAGCTAAACTAATGTCTTAACACACGTCTAGAGACCAGCGCCATACCGCCGAGGTCTAGCGCTCATACGTTAATCCATTAAGACCGGGAACACATCTGTGTCATTTTAAGATGTATTTGGCTATTCAAAAATAGCAGATCTACAAGCTCATAGAGCTTGAGCTTGTAGATCTGCTATTTTAGAAAAATCTTGAAAATGTGTGCAAATCTTTGAATATATTACATATACATCTAAAAATGTTTTCTAAATCCTAACAGTATGTTGCTATCAGTGGTGCTCCAACTTTTCCATGTCAAGGACCCCCAAAATTATATGTATTTGGCTGCGGACGCTCATCTCAAAATATTTTGTCCCAGGAACCCCCAGAAGCAAATATGTTCACTTTAAAAATATATATACAGTATATTCTAAGATTTACTCAAAATTGTCACGATTTTTCAAAAAATAGGCAAATAAATCTAAAATGACACAGATGCTTAATGTATTAACACATCCACTGCCAAGGGCTAATCTCATAATGTACTCACCAGTGCCAAGGTGTTTTTGTTGTTTTTTTGTTTTTTTCATGTCGCCATAGATCTTGTTAAAATCCTTAAGATTGAGCGCTACACGGTCTGTTTACATCCGCGCGATCTCCCTGTATCTCCCAGTGAAAACCACGTGTCAAACGGGGCATCCATGTTTGAGTTAGAGCGGATTACGTTAAACAGTGAAATGC
The DNA here is from genome assembly GCF_963280865.1 of Gymnoscopelus braueri. Lineage (NCBI taxonomy): Eukaryota > Metazoa > Chordata > Actinopteri > Myctophiformes > Myctophidae > Gymnoscopelus > Gymnoscopelus braueri. The sequence continues at coordinate 8,640,246 of NC_137614.1, forward strand.
GAGGAGAAAAAACTACAGGAAGAGAATTGAGTTTCAGTTTCGTCTGTAGAATGGGAGCGGGCGTGCTCGTCAAAACCGGATCCCAAATAATTCTATTTCCTGTCATCAAACCGGAAACGGAAGTGGATCAAAAAAAATCCGAAAGTGCACCCGGACCGCGCATGCGCGAAAAGACCGCAGCCCGTAGGGCTACGGTCTCGGCGCTTAACAGTTGGATTTAACGGCCCGTAGGACTACGGTCTTGGCAGTTAATGTGTTAAAGGCCATACTACCGCCAAAATCAATGTCATCGAACAGAGTGCCATCAAAAACAAGGTGACTATTAGTTCTACTGCTAGAGACTCACAGGGAACACAAACAAACGTCTTGAAGCTTCCTATAGCCTAGGTACACCCTGGCCAGTCACGACCCAAAACACAACAATGGTGATCACCATCACCACCCTCGTAAGATGATGGGCTAATAGTCCACCGCAACTATCTTATGGTTATGATGGTGAGGATGATGATGATATTTTGTAATAATAATGTATTTTGACTGTTATTGCTATACTGTATGTTGTGGTATAGTGCAGTGGTTTTCAACGCTTTTCATATCAAGGTCCATTACTTATTCGGCATTTTTCGCCATGCACCACCGTTTGATGATATTTAGACTCTCAGACCCCAAGATGTAAGAATATTTTGTTATCGTTGGATACGATTCTGTCCACAATTCCATGCTGATGCTGTATTGATGTTGGTACCATAAAAGAGATAACAGGCAAACGTTGATCAAAATAACAATTATTTAATTAAGTATTGCAAGTGTTTAACAATAATTGAACTCTTGAGAATGTAAAATGAAACCAAATGGACCCGTATGGGTCCATTTGGTTTCATTTTACACTCTCAAGAGTTAAAGATCTATAAGGGTCCATTTGGTTACCAACTCTCCATCATTTAGCTAGGGACCACCTGGAACCCCCCTCAAGGACCACTGGTGGTCCCCGGACCACTGGTTGAGAACCACTGGTATAGTATGTATATATGCTACATGTTTGTATGTTTTTTTATGCGTGCTGCAGCACAACCGTCCATCTTGGGACAAATGCACTTGAACTTGAACCATCACAGGGCATGGCTTAATGAACACAGCAACATGGCCTTGTCAGCCAGACGCAGCACAGCGTGCAGAGAGAGAGAGAGAGAGGAGGCAGGCTCTGGCTCGCCTCAACGGAGCTGCAGGACTGAAGACATATGCCAGAAAAACAAGCCTGTCAGGCTGCGTGTCTATGCTTTGGTTCTTGGGGGCAGAACTAATGGTAGCCATGCTGTTGGTTGAGCTCACACCCCACGGGGCTCAATCTTAGGGTATTAACCGTAGGTCAGTCGTCAAGAGCAGCGGCTCTCAAAGTGGGATAAACTGAGCTAAATTGATAGAGTGTACAAATGGAACAACCGTCAGGGTTATGGGGGTCCGTCGCCTAATGCATTCTAAACTGGGGAATTTAAACCGTTTGAGAACGACTGGTCAAAGAGGACCAAAGTGATCCAGTCTGCAGAGTAGTGGTGGGGAAAAAACTTTCATTTCAGTGAACAAACGATTTCGTTCATGTTCACGGCAATGATCTGTTCAAATGATTCGTTCATGTTCACCGGTCAGTAGCGCTATTGTCTAGTGGAAAAACACTATCGCAGGAGGGCGTCGCGCGTACAGCCCGCCCTCCCGTCCTGTGTAAGGGGGGGAGGGGACGGGGAGCATGAACGAAAGCGTGAACTTAACAGTTTCAGGAAGTGAACGGGTTTGTTCACGCCAAAGAACTTGTTCTTTTGAACGAATCGATCATGAACGACCCATCGCTACTGCAGAGAGTGGATAGTTGATGCAATCGAGGATGTGATTGCAGTAAGTGTAAGGGGGGGGGGGGGGGGTTTGAACCGGGTCCCGTTGTGCAGGACGGGTGCAAGAGACTGGAGAGTTTAGAAGCTCGAAGGCTTGAAACCAATTACCTGCAGAAAGGGGGGCCAAAGGAAGCGAAGTTTAAGAGATCAAAACGAGAAGAACCAGAGGATTCCACATCAGACTTGAGTGTATCTGAGAATCAAAGCCTGCAGCCATGCAGCGATACCAAGGATCCCACTCTACAACAGAGTCTGTAATCTCTCCAAACACAGCGTGTTTCTTTTTTTATTTTACACATTATCTATCAGGCTACTTGACCCACCTACTCACTCTGCGCCAGTTCGCTTACACAACTCTCCAAACTACGACTCCTCTACTCCACCTTTCATGTGCAAGAGTCATGGAACAGAGAGAGAGAGAGAGAGAGAGAGAGAGAGAGAGAGAGAGAGAGAGAGAGAGAGAGAGAGAGAGAGAAAAAGAGAGACACAGACAGACAGTGGTGGAAAAAGTACTCAAATGTCTTACTTGAGTAAAAGTATCAATACTGAAATGTAGAAATACTCCATTACAAGTAAAAGTCCGGTATTCAAAATGTACTTGAGTTGAGTAAAAGTACAAAAGTATTGGTATCAAAATGTACTTAAAGTACCAAAAGTAGAAAGTACTCATTATGCAAGGAAGGCAGGCAGGCAGGCACACAGACACAGACACAGATACAGACACAGACACAGAGAGAGAGAGAGAGAGCTACCATTCTACTACGTCTGCTCCCTTTGCTGAACTGAAGAGTAACGATAATGGCAAAGCAAAAGGCTTGTGGCACGTGTTAGGAAGAGGGTACAGTACACTGTCCGTAAGACCCCCAATACTGCAAAAAGGATTTGTCTTCTTGCATTGAAGCCGGGAGCCTTTTTTCACAGGGATTTATGGCAGCGCTGTAGAACGCATTTCTTAAAAAAAAAAAAAAAACAGTAACGAGGTCACTCAAAATTTCTAAAGAAGCCGCCCACTGCCGTGCTGGAAGAAGTAATAAGATATTTTACTTAGGTAAAAGTAGCAACACCACAATATAAAAATACTTTGTTACAAGTAAAAGGCCTGTGTTCAAAATGTTACTTGAGTAAAAGTACAAAAGTATTGGCTTCAAAATAATACTTAAAGTACCACAAGTAAAAGTACTAAAATGTTTGAAAATAGCAGATCAACAAGCTCACAAAGCGTCGCGATGCGACGTGTTGTGAGCTTGTAGATCTGCTATTTTCAAATAGCCTATGTGTAAAATAGGGCTGAAGTGGTTAATGTATGTTTTTATAATGTAATCATTTATATCTGCAATAGTAACTAAAGCTGTCAAATAAATGTAGTGGAGTAAAAGTACAATATTTGCCTCCGAGATGTAGTGGAGTAGAAGTAAAAGTATTGAAAATGGGAAATACTCCAGTACAGTAAAAAGAAAAAGAAAAAGAAATCCTCATTCTGTGTACTTAAGTACAGTACTCGAGTAAATGTACTTAGTTACTTTACACCACTGGGTATACGGATAACATCTCTTCCGAATCCATTCAACACAGAACATGTAACGTTCCAAAAATAGCTCGTAGCCCCCCCCCTCCCCCCCTCCCCTTCCCTCTTCCTGCAGAGGCTCATGGGAAAGAGAGAGAGGGGGGGGGGGGGTTACAGGTGAGAGGCAGCCCGTTGTCCAAACTGGAGGTTTCTATCATCGGAGCCCCTGCAGCCACCGCTCGCTCTGCCAACCCCGGCGGGCACCGCCGTACAAAATGACTTTCACCACGACGACCGATCAAAACCCCTCGTTTTTTTTTTGGACCACCTGAACCACAGAGAGGAGGAGAGAGACACAGACCGGCTCTCGTAGCACCTGGGTCGTTATTGCCTGTTGGTGTGAAGTAACTAAGTATGTTTACTCGAGTGCTGTACTTATAAGTACACTTATGAGGATTTTTTTTTTTTACTTTACTGGAGTATTTCTCATTTTCAATACTTTTACTTCTACTCCACTACATCACGGAGGCAAATGTTGTACTTTTACTCCACTACATTTATTTGCCAGCTTAAGTTACTAGTTACTTTGCAGATATACATTATTACATTATATCACATACATTAACCACTTTAGCCTTATTTTATACATAGGCCATGCGACGCTTTGTGAGCTTGTAGATCGGCTATTTTCAAACATTTTAGTACTTTTGGTACTGTGGGTATATTTTTAAGCCAATACTTTTGTACTTTTACTCAAGTAACATTTTGAACACAGGCCTTTTACTTGTAACAATATTCCACCACTGGTTATTGCCCTCTCTCTCTCTCTCTTTGCTTCTGGGGGGGGTCCCTGGAACTAGATATTTTGAGATGGGGGTCCGCAGGCAAATACATATAATTTTGGGGGTCCTTGACATGACAAAGTTTGAGAACCACTGATATTATAGCAACATAAGTGTTTCAGAAAACTGAAGGAAGGAAGCATGAGCTCAGTTCGGGGCTCTCCCCAGGCTGGCAGAGGGAGAGTAGCGCCCAGGATTACATAGGCAATTGGCACAGGGTGAAAAAAGTGGGTTACAAAATCGTGGGATAAAAATAAAATAAAAAGTGTTTCAGAAAACTGTCAGGATTTGGAAGACATTTGTAGAATCTGCCTCAGGTCTTAATGGGTTAAATAAAGTGATGTGAGCATTAGAAGTGGAGTAGAAATGGTGTAGCAGTTATTTTTGTACGTTGGAGGACAAGTTATACGAGGATAACGGAAGCGGCGGTACAGTACGGACATACGGGTGCGGTCTGTACCCAGACTGAATAAACGCTTTATAAAGACTGAATAAAACGGACACACAGTAAAAGCTCTCATGTTAATTTATCCATTTGTAACTCTGAGAGTCTATTTGTAGACTCAGTTACATTCAAACTCAGTATTTTACTGTGCAGGGGACAAGAGAGGAGGGGTGAACAAACAGGGAGAGTTGCAGAGGACACTGATGAAGGTCAAAGTGAGACAGAGAGAGCAAGCAAGCAGGAAAGAGAGAGAGAGAGAGCAGGGTAAAGACAAAGGCATACTGGGGAGCATCTTGTATATTTGACAGACGGTGACAACGTTGACGTGGGAGGGCGAGTCGAGTGTCATTCTGAGCTCTCTCTCTGAACAAACAATTAACCTTAGGTTCTTTTTTTTTTATCTCACGATGTTTTTCACCCAGTGCCAATGGCCTAAGCATGTAATCCTGGGCGCTACTCTCCCTCTGCCAGCCTGGGGAGAGCCACAAACTGAGCTCATGCTTCCTTCAATGCATGAGGAGTGAGCTTCTCATCACCTGACAGGGAGGAGTTTCCCCGGTAGTACGTAGCACGTGGAAGGAACACGTTATTCCAACCAGGTCAGGCTGACCAGGGGAAGTCAGTATAGAGACCAGGATTACTAAAAAACACCTTTGGCCTCTCCATGGACATCAACCACCCACATCCACACCCACACCCACACCCACACCACACACACACACACACACACACACACACACACACACACACACACACGGATAAAGGAGCGGATGGCGGCAGAGAGAGCAGGTACAATCATCCTATAAACCTAGTGCCTTTAACATCCAATAAAATGCTGTGATTCTGTCACAATACGCCTTGACCTCAGCAGGTCAGATAGAGACACGGATCACTCTGGATATTTCTCCACTATTGTAGTCATACGGGCGGAGGAGGAGGGGGAGGAGGAGGGGGAGGAGGGGGGTGGAAAGCAGGGCGAGAATGGAGGGCACTGGAGGCAACAAGATGAGGCAAGTGGGAAAGGGCCGTTGTATAAGCATCAAATATGCACGGGACGTTGACGGAGTGCGATTGACGTCCGGGGGGGGGGGGAGCGTTCATCTATCTATCACACACAGCTCTGTCATACTGTAGTGACAGCCATTTATTATAAAGCGCTGTGTGTGTGCGTGGGTGTGTGTGTGCGTGTGTGCGTGCGTGTGAGGTCCAAATGTTCCCACAAGTATAATAGAATTTTAGGAATAGTTATAGTAGGAAATGATTACAATAAGATAAATGATTTGTTTTGTGGTTCAATAAAAAATAAATAGTTACAGTATAGGCCTACAATTAGGACATTCGACCTAATTGTACCGAAAAGCACCGGAAATATGCATCGGTGCAACACGTTGTGAACTTGTAGATCTGCTATTTTCAGTTTGCAACACCTTAGGGTTAGGTTAAAAATGGCTCCTATAATATTGGTGTCCTAAAATGTGGATGTCCTAACAAGCACAGTAATGCAAACGTGTGTGTGTGTGTGTGTGTGTGTGTGTGTGTGTGTGTGTGTGTGTGTGTGCACATGCACGGCAAGGGATAGTGGAAAGAAAGGAGATGATTATGTTGACTAACACACACACACACACACACACCCAGGCCTGGGGAAGTATAGATTTTTTCTGACTGCGGTGAAAAAGCAAAAGTGTCCTGCGCGGTTCAGAGGTTAACCGCACCGACGCCCAGACATGCCCCCCCACACACACATGTGTGTGTGTGTGTGTGTGTGTGTGCACATGCACGGCGGGGGATAGTGGAAAGAAAGGAGATGATTATGTTGACTAACACACACACACACACACACACCCAGGCCTGGGGAAGTATAGATTTTTTCTGACTGCGGTGAAAAAGCAAAAGTGTCCTGCGCGGTTCAGAGGTTAACCGCACCGACGCCCAGACATGCCCCCCCCCCTCCCCCTCATGTGAAGGTAAAGTCGAAGTGTGTGTGACATAATAGGAGGTCAGTCATTTCCTTTGAACATGATCAATGACAGTCAATAATGGCAGCTAAACAACGATTATTGTGTTTATGGTAAACGTAGACTTCATATCGTACACCTATGTGTTTGCGGGTAAAGAGCTGGACGCTGCGGTATACCTATCCTCAGGAGAACTTTGCTCAGATCTGACCTCATTTGATTTGGCGTTAGGAACCCGTTGCGACCGCGTGCCCTTAGCTGACGTCTACCCCAGGCAGGGTTCGAACCCACAACCTTTCCGGATGAAAGGTGTATGCTGCTAGGGCATTGGTTCTCAAAGTGAGCTCCGGGGACATCCTTGGGGGGGTTAACTCATTGAGTGCTATTCACGTGTTTCACGTGTTTTACCGCTATGGTGCAACGTGCCAATCACGTGTTTCACGTGTTTTTGAAAAAATAGTATTTTTGGAGGAAAAAAAATCAGAACCCAAGATATCATTATCTGAAGATTTGCAGCTCCATCCATATTTATATCCATATTTTTGGGGGAAAAAAATTAAATTTGTGCAAACCTTTGAATATATATATATTTTTAAAGCAAACATTTTAAAGCAAATCTTTGCCTCTGGGGGTCCTTGGAACAAAATATTTTGAGATGGGGGTCCGCGGCCAGATACATATCATTTTGAGGGTCTTTGACATGAAAAAGTTTGAGAACCACTGTGCTATAGGGCAGCCTTCTTCTGCAGCCCTCCACTGCACACTACAGTATTAATACAAACACAGCTTTGTTTCCTCGTGTTAGCTGGAAAACCAGGCACGAGAAGGGCTTAATAAAGCAATACAAAGCACTTGGAAGGGGAAAAAAACATTTCGAGATTAATGTGCTCTATTAAAGATGACTCTAATCGAACTTGAACCATTATTGCGACTTAATCCCTTCATCATCTCCACTGCTGGAGAAAGGCGTGTGTGCGCATTGTGTGTGTTTGTATACGCGCTGATGTTGTGTGTGTACGGGTGCAAGTGTGTTTGTTTGTGCACATTTGTTTGCCTCTAAGACGATCCTCTTTATCACTCTCCTTCAACGGCCAACTCTCGCTGCCGGAGTAATTAATTTCACACCAATTATGTTTTTTGCGAAATAAAGAAATATTGTGCCAATGCTGCCTTTTGATCAGTGTGAGGGTTCAGTTAACTGAGTGATTATGGATTTTATTTAGTCATTTCATTGTGGGGGGGCGATCATATTGATCTCAGCAGTAGGACCCACGGTTCACAAGGACCCCTGCATTGATGACAATGCATTTAAAAGCAATAGTATACTGTACCTTGTAGTTATTGGATGTGTCGCACAGTCAGTCTGTGTGTGTGTGTGTGTGTGTGTGTGTGTGTGTGTGTGTGTGTGTGTGTGTGTGTGTGTGTGTGTGTGTGTGTGTGTGTGTGTGTGTGTGTGTGTGCGTGTGCGTGTGTACATTACGTGTATAGATAGATAGATTATGTGTTTATCAGACAGACAGACAGACAGACAGACACACAGACAGACAGACAGACCTGTATTGATCCCGCGGGGGGTAAATTCAGGTGTCATGGCAGCATGCCAGAGTCATGAAACACGGGACAGATATAGTACAGAACAAGACATACAACCAGGGAGTAAAAAGCTACAGCTGCGTGTTAAGAGTAGAGTGTAAACATTTATGCCGGCACACGTAAAACTAAAAACACATTGGCCACAGCTGCTGCACACAGAGGATAAAATAAGCACAATAGTATGATGTACCAGATGCACCAGACCATGTGCAGCAGTGTGCCGAGTGCACTGACATAAAAAACACTGTGGCAACAACCAGTGGTGGAAAGTAACTAAGTACATTTACTCAAGTACTGTACTTAAGTACAATGTTGAGGTATTTTTACTTTACTGGAGTATTTCCAATTGTCAGTACTTTACTTCTACTCCACTACATCTCAGAGGCAAATATTGTACTTTTATTCCACTCCACTCGCATCGCGACACGCTGTGAGCTTGTAGATCTGCTATTTTCAAACATTTTAGCACTTTTACTTTTGATACTTGGAGTACATTTTGATACCAATACTTTTGTACTTTTACTCAAGTAACATTTTGAATTCCGGACTTTTACTTGTAACAGTACTTCTACATCGCAGTATTGATACTTTTACTTAAGTAAAACATTTGAGTACTTTTTCCAACACTGGTGCAGGGTGCACTGACATAAAAACACTGTGGCAACAGCACCGTGCATCAGGCCGGTTAGATGCAGAGGAGGCCGAGGGAAGAAGAAGAAGAGGGCTATTGATTTTGTGGTGGTGGTTGGTGGTGGGGGATGGGGGGCTGATAATGGATGTGTGAATTTGTCATCCAGCAAGAGTCTCTGAGGGAAATGGCCGGTGCAATCATCAGCACAGAACTGCCTGTGGAGAGGCTAGGGAGGACACACACACACACACACACACACACACACACACACACACACACACACACACACACACACACACACACACACACACACACACACACACACACACACACACACACACACACACACACACACACACACACACACACACACACGCACGTCCTTATAAAGACACAGAGGCAGACACAGATGCTAGTAGAGCACATGGAGAGATCAAGGCTAACTGGCCAGGGATCAGGAATCCGGCGTGTCTCACGCCACATCAACACAGACGTCAGTCCAAAAAAGCCACTAGAGCCACAACAACCATATCGTTTTTGACTAATTCAGTATATCGGCAGTTATGCAACCGCTGTGTCACGGTTTTAACCCATTAAGACCTGAGGCGATTCTTAAAAATGTTTTCTAAATCCTAACAGTTTTTTGAAAAAAAAAAAAAAAAAAAATGTTTTCAATATTTTTTAAAAATAGCAGATCTACAAGCTCATAGCGCGGCACTCGGTGCCGCGCTATGAGCTTGTATATCTGCTATTTTTGAATAGAAAAATAAATCTAAAGTGACACAGATGCATTCCAACCTGGGATCCCTACCTTGGGCATTGTTGATTTTTTTCAGAATTTTTCAAAAAATAGCCGATCTTACAACATGTCGTGTTGTGACGTAAAGACGGGAGGTGCTGCGTCCTCCCGGTGGGGGCTCCTCCTCTCTGGCAGGTGAGTCAGTAGGATACGACAGCGGTGACAACACACAGAAATGTGTGTGAGGAGGAATTAATTAGCATAACGACTACATTGGGGAGGAAGACGGGTAAAAAAAAAAAAAAGAATTGGCTAATCTAAATTTACATTTTTTTTTGTATAAACTATGCGAGGATGACTCATTGGGGATGCATGGGGCACAGTTCAATTAGCACTGCAACAAGTGACTGGTGTGTGTGTGTGTGTGTGTGTGTGTGTGTGTGTGTGTGTGTGTGTGTGTGTGTGTGTGTGTGTGTGTGTGTGTGTGTGTGTGTGTGTGTGTGTGTGTGTGGGTGGGTGGGGGGTGACAACGTGACTCACTGTTTGTAAGCCAGATGCACGGATGAAAGAATAGTATGAGACAGAGAGAGAGAGAGAGATAAAGAGAGAGAGAGAGTCCAACACAATCACACGCTCACATTAGCGAGTGCTTCATCATTAGGTCCCCTCAGTAATTAAACACACACAGCTGTGGTTACACGAGTGTGTGTGTGTGCGTGCACGTGCGTGTGCGTGTGCGAGAGAGAGATAGAGAGAGAGAGGTGATAATGAATAATGAAACAGCGGATTTGAATCAGAGAGCAGTGCAAATAGAAAAGAGTGTGAGCGTCTTCACACCTCTACTACTGATCCTCTGTGGTGAGAGTATACAGTATGCTGTGTTGGGGCTGGGGGAGTGTGTGCACGGGCCACACTGGCACACACACACACACACACACACACACACACACACACACACACACACACACACACTCATGTTTATGTGCTCCCACACATTATTCTCATTTACAGCCCCCCACCGGTTGCCACGGAAACACAAAAATAGCCACGGAGCAGATGTCACGTTTAACCCATTAAGACCGGGAACGCATCGGTGTCACTTTAGATTTCTTTGGCTATTCAAAAATAGCAGATCTACAAGCTCATAGTGCCGCTCACTCGATGCTGCGCTATATGAGCTTGTAGATCTGCTATTTTTTTAAACAATCTTGAAAATAATATGCAAATATTTGAAAATATATTTTTTAAAGCCAACATTTTTAACTGAAATATTTGCTTCTAAGGGGTCCCTGGAACAACATATTTTGAGAACCACTGATATTACAGCAACAAAAGTTTAAAAAAAAATGAAAACTGTTAGGATTTAGAAGACATTTGTAGAATTCCTGAGAAGCAAATATTCTTTCAAAAACAAATAGCAGATCTACAAGCTCATATGAGCTTGTAGATCTGCTATTTTTTTGAATAGCCAAATACATGACACTGATGCGTTCCCGGTCTAAATGGGTTAAAAATACAACACCTAAAAACGGATCGCACCTCTCGCACACCTACTGTGTGTGCGTGTTCATGTGTGTGTATGTGTGGGAGAGAGAGAGAGAGAGGAAGAGAGAGAGGAAGAGAGAGAGAGAAGCTGAAGTGGATGAGGACGAGAGGAGAGAAGCATTGAGGAAGGGGACATAAAAGGGAGGGAGGGGCAGAGAGATGGAGAAAGAGAAAGAGAGAGAGAGAGAGAGTGAGAGAGAGGGAAGGGGTTGATGAGGGGAGTGTTGAGAGATTCTATTTTTAGCCTGCCTGTGTGATTTATGCCAATAGGTGTTCAGACAACAGACTGAGAGGAGCTGACAGGAGCTCGGTCTATCTGTCTGCCTGTGACTGATCTCACATCACCACCAGTCAATGCTGGAATTATCGTCTATTGTGTAAGAAGCAATGTATCTACAGCTGTCACCATTATAAAATGCAGCTCGACGATTAATTGTCACTCAAATAATTGCGATTAACGATTTAATTGTGTTTCCGTCGTTGAACATTGGAACATTGTGAATAAAAATTGTGTTTAATTACTTTATACTTAAAATCGGCCTGTTATAGCGCATTTGTTTCTCGGCCTGGTGGTCATCAAAATTAAAAAGAAAAAAATCTAAATTTCACGAAAAATCGCACAGTGTTCATGATTTGAGGCATTTTGTTCAAAACGGAGCACTCCTGTAAACTTTGGAAGCCAATCTTAGCCAATCAGGATGGAATAATAATAATAATACAAATCTTAAAGACCAGTTTCGTTTAATGACTATAGAGATACTGTGTACCGATTTGCATGATGTTTGAACAAAATCTGTAGTAGTACTGTAATAAAACATTTAAATAAAGATTACAAAATTAAGTTGGCAATAGTACGGGTACACTTTAGCAGCAATGGGAAATGTGCAAAATATTTGGGGGTAGTTGGCATTGAATGTTAATCATTTTCTTAATTTACCCCTGACATTTCCACAACGTTTCATGTAAATCCCTTCATAACTTTTGGAGATATCCTGCCAAAACAGTCAAACACAGAGAAAAAAAGCATATGGAATGGGTTGGAAAGCATAGCCCCAGACAAACTCCACTGTCAGAGGTAACACCAGAATCTTTGTAGTGCAGTGTTGATTTCGTCGACTATAAACTATGACGAAAATTGTTTGTCGACTACCTTTTTTACACTTACGGAAACAAAATAAAAACGAAATAAAAACTAAGCTATGACGACTAAAACTATGGCTAAATATACTGACAATTTTGTCATCAAATATAAACTAGACTAAAATGTTTGGGAGGGAGTAGTGGAGAAGAGAGCCAGTAGAACTAAGACAAGTCATCATGGGTGCGCCCGGGTGTCACGGACCGAAAATAGTTGATCTACAAGCTCACAACGCGTCGCAGCGCGACACGTTGTGAGCTTGTAGATCGTCTATTTTCGGCATGCAGCTAAGTGAAAATCATTTCGATGGCATCACAGCCCGCCAAAAATACATTTTAGTCGACTAAATCAGCTGTAGATTTAGACGACTAAAATCGTATGATATTTAGTCCACTAAAACTAGACCAAAAGTAAAACATTTCAGATGACTAAAATATGACTAAAACTCAACAGAATTTTATTCAAAAGACTATGACTAAAACTAAAAAGAAAAAAAAAGGTTGCTGTCAAAATCAACACTGCTCATGGAGGAGGTCAGGTGTGAATTCATCCGTTATGTCAAAGCACGTCACAGTCAACACATAGCAGAGATCTGTGGACAAATCACTGACCGTTCTAGCACTGCATATCGCTGCTGTTGGGCAGAAGCATTGTTTCTTTTTTCTTCATAGATTAATTCCCTACTTGCCAAAGACCCCTAAATTAATATGTAAGTTTGGTGCTAGGGCACCCTGGAAGCAAAGACTTGAATACAAAATGTTTGCTTTAAAAAAAAAAATGCAAAGATTTTTCAAAAATAGCAGATCTACAAGCTCATATCATAAGTGACGCTATATGAGCTTGTAGATCTGCTATTTTTTGAATAGCCAATGTATAAAATATGGCTAAAGTGGTTCAAATGATTGTGATGATATGTTAACTACTATAGCTGGGGACACCCTGGAACCACCCCCCAAGGACCCCTGGGGGTCCCCGGACCCCACTTTGAGAACCAATTTTTTTTTACCACTTTAGAATTTGAATCCTGAAAAGTTCAATCGTTTGACAGATGAGGTTTCCCGCCTGACGGCAACGCTCAAAACGGAGCATGTATAAAGCAGTTTTGCCCTCAGAAAACTTTGTTTATTTCTGCCAAATACCTGCCAAAGCCGAGAAAAAAAGAGGTCGACTTTGTTTGAAATGTGCTACAGGCTTCGGTAGTCCACAAAGTCTGCAACAGACACCACAGGTCTTAAAAGTTCTCATATTGGGCCAAGCTCGGTTGCGGAGCCTGTCAAAACTGATTGCTTTGAGGAAGCATGTGGTGTCGTGTGTGCCAAGGAAGGATGACTCTGTGGCTGAACTTTCTCTCCTCCTCTCAGCTCATCTTAGAGGGGATGTGAAGGGCTCTCTTCCTCTCCATCCTCCCCTCCGCAGCCACCTCCACAAAACGTTGTCTCTGTGTCAGGTGCTGCTATGCAGCTCTTACTAGTAAATCCAGGTGCTCATGTCACCACTTAATTAATCGATGATGGAGCGATAAGGTGAACCAACTATCGATGAATGATTTAACCCATTAACACATTCCATGCCAGAGTTTAATCTCATAATGTACTCACCAGTGCCAGCGTTTTATTGTTGTTTTTTTGTTTTTTTCATGTCGCCACAGACCTCGCTAAATAAGTTAAAAGTGCGCGTTCATTTGGTTCTAAACACACAGCGGATCCGTGAGAAACGGCCAGCGAAAACAGTTTCCAAATGCGAGCCGCCATCTTGAAGATACAGCCGATCAACGTTAAACAGTGATCAGCGAGGAGAAAAACAACAACCGAGAAAATCGAGTTTTAAACAGGATCCCAGACAGGAAGCGGATACGATCGAAAAAAACGGAACCCGAATAATTCTGTTTCCGACCGGAAACCGGAAACGGAAATGGATCAAAAAAATTCGGAAAGTGCACCTGGGGCACTTTCAATGGGAATCGGCGGTTCGCGTAGATCTACGCGACTGGCACGCTGCGGCTTTAAATAGGTTCGCGTAGATCTACGCGATTGGCATTCAATGTGTTAAGACAAGCACAGAGTGTCGTGCTATGAGCTTGTAGGTCTGCTATTTTCTTTGAATAGCAGATCTCAAAATATGTTGTTCCAGGGACCACCCCCAGAAGCAAAGATGTGAGTTACAAATGTTTGCTTAAAAAATATATATATATATATATATTCAATGTATTTGATTTGCACAAATGTTCACGATTTTTCAAAAATAGCAGATCTACAAGCTCATAGCGCGGGCTCAATCATTTATTGCCAAAACCAAGTTACAGTTGATTTGGAATTTGTTTTGTGTCTTGCTCAAGGACACTTCAACACCAACCCAGGGAGAGGCAGGAATCGAACCAGAACCTTCTGAGTCCCAGGCCTCCCTCACACAGTTAACCCATTAAGACCTGAGGCGATTCTTTAAAATGTTTTCTAAATCCTAACAGTTTTTTGAAAAAAAATCTAAAAAACAATTTCAAGAATTTTCTAAAATAGCAAATCTACAAGCTCATAGCGCGGCACTCGGTGCCGCGCTATGAGCTTGTATATCTGCTATTTTTGAATAGCCAGAGGCGTTCCCGGTCTTAATGGGTTAAAACAAGTGTTTTGTGGCTGCCTTATGTGAGGCATAAGGCCATTTCAATTCATTCCCTATGGAAGTCACATGGTTTGATAAAAACTGACTTGCCTCACGGCTCTATCACTCTACCCCCCCCCCCTCCCCTAAGGCAAGTCAGTTTTTGGCCTTATGCCTCACGTAAGGCATAAGGCAGCGACAAAACGCTTCTTTTAACTGTGTGAGCCAGGCCACAGCAAGCGGCGGGCCGCTCTACCTCCTGAGCCACTGCCGTCCCACGCAGCGTGTTGTGACCAGATCGTCGCCTTATCGTAGCTGCATCTGTCCGTTTCTAAGGACTTCTGTTATGCAGCCTTTTTTTCTCCCTCCGTTTCCAAGTCTGTCTTGCTCTCTCTTTTTCCCCTCTCTCCACACACACACACACAGAGGCAGCCGAGGCCTACAGTATATAGCAGCCATCCGTTACATTTAAAAGAATTTGACCAGGTCCAAATTATTGCTTCTCCTGTCCGGGACGTCTGACCCAAATCTGTTACACCACACCCCAGCAGGCCTTCTGTTTAGAACACACAGTGCCGACCTCACGGCTGGAGACTGGAGAGCACAGGGCCAAGTGTGCAACTGAGAGCAGCTCCTCTGTGTGGGGGGGCATCTCTCTCTCTCTCTCTCTCTCTCTCTCTCTCTCTCATCTCTCTCTCTCTCTCTCCATCTCTCTCTCTCTCTCTTCTCTCTCTCTCTCTCTCTCTCTCTCTCTCTCTCTCTCTCTCTCTCTCTCATCTCTCTCTCTCTCTCTCTCTCTCTCTCTCTCTCTCTCTCTCTCTCTCTCTCTCTCTCTCTCTCTCTCTCCTCTCTCTCTCTCTCTCTCTCTCTCTCTCTCTCTCTCTGGCATCAAAATGTACTTAAAGTACAAAAATGATTGCTTGTAGATCAGCTATTTTCAAATAGCCTAGGTATAAAATAGGGCTGAAGTGGTTAATGTATGTTCCATAATATCATAATTTATATCAGCAAAGTAACCAGTAACTAAAGTTTTCAAATAATTGTAGTGGAGTAAAAGTACAATATTTGCCTCTGAGATGTAGTGGAGTAGAAGTAAAAGTATTGGAAATTGGAAATACTCCAGTAAAGTTGTACTTAACTACTTGAGTAAATGTACTTACTTTCGATGAATGATTGGTTCTAAATATTGGGTTTGATATATTAGATTGCCCAACCCTGTTGCATCTCTCCTCAATATCATTGTGTCCCTGTCCATATTTTTCATATCAATCATCCGCCTGAGGTCGTTTAGTGTGATGGTCAATGCCAGACCTTCCCGCTGCACGATGCAGTGCTCAAACTACTTTACATTCCATCCTCATCCTCTTTGTTGCCTTCACCTCCCCCCTGTCATCTCTCTCCATCTCTTCACCTCCTCCCCCTGTCATTTCTCCGCCTCTTTCTCTGTCTTTCTCCATCTCCATTTCTCCGTTTCAGAATGTCTCTCTTTCTTTCACAGTGGCAGTTCAGGGCAACTCGGTCAAACTTAGTGTGGGGGCTACCACCACGCCATTACAAGCCGCCATGGGACGCCAACAGGGGTGGAAAGTATCTAAGTACATTTACTTATGTACAATTTTTAGGTATTTGTACTTTACTTTGAGCATTTCCAATTTCCAATACTTTTACTTCTACTCCACTACATCTCAGAGGCAAATATTGTACTTTTACTCCACTACAATTATTTGAAAATTGTAGTTACTAGTTACTTTTCAGATATAAATGATGATATTATGAAACATACATTAACCACTTCAGCCCTATTTTATACATAGGCTATTTGAAAATAGCCGATCTACAAGCTCACAACGCGGCGCATTGCGACGCGTTGTGAGCTTGTAGATCGGCTATTTTCAAATATTTTAGTACTTTTACTTTTGGTACTTTAGACGGGGTGCCGTGATTTTCAGTATTTTTTTCCCCCCCTAGAACATAATCATCAGGTATTATGGTTATACTAGGAGGAAGATTTTTTTCAAAAAAGTATACAGAAATTGTTAAAATGTATGTTTTTATGTGGACACGCCTCCAGTTCATTAAGTATACCTGGTTCTCACCTTAGCACCTCCTCCACCACCTTAGCACCACCCACCTGTCCTAGTCCCTCCTCCTCCTCATGCCCACACCTGTTGTGTTATGATAATGAGGGGGAGGGTACAATTTTACTATGTCACTAAAGCAGTGAATATCAACCCTGGTACACGGACCCATTTTGGTCCGCGAGTACTGCTGAGGTGTTCCGCGCCGTTTGAAGTAAGTGTGAACTCAGCCCCTCGAGAACAATAGCGAGCGGCGATCGTCCGTCAATCGTTACGGCCATCATCCGTCTCACACTCAGCCACGCCCGAGCCGAGTCCATTCAGTGTAGCGACCATCACCCATAGGAATGCAAATATGTTGTCCTACCTGGTACTGTATAAAGGGGCACAGGGGTACATGCTTTGGCACTCAGTATTATTACTACATGATGAGAGCCCCACTAGCAAAGAAGAGATGCACCCAGGGCCAGAAGACGCTAAATTTCGCCGTCATCAACAAGACATTGCCGCCGCCAAATCCTCCTGCAAGCAGAGTTGCCGGTGTGTCCGGGCCACCTCGACCTGCCGACGAGCTGGCCGCACAGGGCAGCAACAGCAGCACACACAACAGCACCGCCGCCAGCGTCCTCGCCGTGCCGCCGGGAACAACAACGGCGACAAGCAAGACGACTAGAGCCAACAGACGGTACCGTGATGACTACATGAAGTTTGGCTTCACTTTTATGGGGGACCCATCTAATGCTATTCCACTGTGCATCGTGTGCGGAGACAAGCTTGCAAACAGTGGTATGGTTCCCAGTAAGATGAAACGTCACCTTGAGACCCACCATGGAGAAATCGCCACAAAGGACAAAGACTATTTTGTGAGTTTGAAAGCTACTAAGGCGAAACAGAACGCAAAACAGACAACTGCATTGTTACGCAGTACCACCAGCACCAAGGTTAATGACAGAGCTCTGGAAGCTAGCTACCAAATTGCAGAGCTTGTGGCGAAGTTAAAATTGCCACATGCTTAAAATTGCCACATGCAGCGGCAACATACATGTTGGCAGGAGACAAAATCCTGGCTAACTCTGTTGAGAGTGCTGTCATAGAAAAGATTGTGACTAGTGGAAAGTTTGCACTGCAGCTTGACGAATCAACAGATATAAGTGGACACGCACAGCTGTTGGCAAACGTGAGATTCATTGACGGAGACGCCATCAGAGAGAATTATCTGTTTTGCAAACAACTGCCTGGGAAAACAACAGGAGAGGAGGTTTTCCGGGTGACATCGGAGTATTTGGAGCAATGGAACTTAAGCTGGGAAAGCTGTGTCAGTGTGTGCACTGATGGGGCTGCATCTATGACCGGGCGATACAAGGGATTTGTAAGCAGAGTAAAAGAGAAGAATCCTGGCGTCCTGGTTACGCATTGCTTTTTACACCGTGAGGCGCTGGTTGCAAAGTCTTTACCAAAAGACCTCTCAGCTGTGTTGAATGATGCGGTAAGCATCGTTAACTTTATTAAAGCACGACCTTTGAAAAGCCGGCTGTTCGCCACCCTGTGCGAGGAAATGGGGGCGGAACACAAAACGCTGCTGCTGCACACCGAAGTACGGTGGCTTTCCAGAGGGAAAGTTTTGTCCCGTGTCTATGAACTGAGGGAGGAATTACAAAGCTTTCTGGCTGCTGAGCAATCCGACTATGCAGACCTGTTCGCAGATGAGTACTGGTGTGCAAGACTAGCATACATGGCGGACATTTTTACCCATCTGAACGAACTGAACAGGCGAATGCAAGGAAAAGATGAGAATATCCTCACAAGCACAGATAAACTGACGGGATTTCGGGGGAGACTGAAACTCTGGCGTCAGCAGGTGGATAAGAGCACGTTTGCGATGTTTCCCCTCATCAACACTGGACACACAATCACTCGTGCTTTCCGTGGGGTCATTGCTGAGCATTTGAGAAGTCTCGAGGAGAAATTTGCCTTTTATTTCCCCTCAACGTCCATGGCAAACTTCAACTGGGTCCGTGACCCATTCAACGAAACAAACGAGAACAGTCCATTTGAGGAGCAAGAGCAGCTAGTGGAAATAAGGGAGAACCATGGCTTGAAAATGAAATTCAGAGATCTAAGCTTGGACAGTTTTTGGTTGACTGTTGGAAAAGAATTTCCAGCCATCTCAGACAGTGCAATGGCAGTGTTGCTCCCATTTTCAACAACCTACCTGTGTGAGCTCAGCTTTTCCACCCTGACTTACGTAAAAAGTAAACACAGAGAGAGACTGAGAGCAGTTGACGAGGAGCTTCGTGTGTGCTTGTCATCAGTCCCAGCCAGGATACAAACTCTCTGTTCAGCAAAACAAGCTCAAGTTTCACACTAAGACAGTTGTATTGTGACCTAATTTTTTCTTTTCTTTTTACAAATCTTTTTTATTGAGTTTTAAAGTATTTTTCTAAAAAGGACTCAAGTTTCAAACAAAGACATTTGTACTGGCTTAAAAAGTTTTTTTTTTTTCTAAAACAGTTTCACACTAAGACTATTGTGGCCAATTTTTCCTATATATATTTTTTCAAATCTTTTTGAGTTTTTAAAGTATTTTTCTGGGAAGGTGAATCCAACTCCTCTGTTCATTGCACTGACACGTTTATATATTTGTAGGCCAAATTGAACATGTGTGTGCTGTTTTTTTAGTTCAAGGTTTCTTTATTATGACATCAAAGCAAAACAAGTTGTATGTTTCCAAAAATAAATCAGTGAAACTGAGGCACTGTCTCTTTCCTTTTTTTTTCATCTTCTCCATTCATTGCACTGACCCAAGTTTATATATTTGTAGGCCAAAGACATTTTGTAATGTTCAAGGTTTCTTTATTACATCTTGTGTACATGAGAGTAAATATTTTGACATATATATATATATATATATATATATATATATATATATATATAAATTATAATATATATATATATATATATATATATATATATATATATATACATATATATATACATATATATATATATACACACACCGTATATCTAGGTGTGCCCTGGGATATTTTGGCTATGCCAGGTGTGCCCTGGCACCCAAAAGGTTGATATACACTGCACTAAAGGGCTGTTTTTCTATTGGCACGTTTGACCCTCAAGGTTTCAGCCTCCAGGTAGAAACTCAAAATAGTCAGAGAAGACATAAAACACCATAAAAACAGTATGGGCCACCAGGGGGCTTAATGAAGTTCTATCAACCTCATAGACACATGAAAAACAGAAAAAGTGCAAAACCATGGCACCACCTCTTTAAGTACATTTTGATGCCAATACTTTTGTACTTTTACTCAAGTAAATTTGTATTTCTGGACTTTTACTTGTAACAGAGTATTTCTATATTGAATTTGAGTACTTTTTCCACCACTGGACACCAGTTTTCAGGGACATTGAGGAACAGGAGAGCATGCTGCCGTTTAGCCCTGACTTCAACGAGGCAGCTCAGACTCCTCAGACTGTCCCCTTATCTCCACTTGGGGGAGAAACAGGTAGCTGGTGAAAATGAAAGTGAAGTAAAAGCAGCAACACTGCAGAATTTACATCCACCCAGACCATCTGGTTAAACGTCAGTATACTCCACCATAGTTTAGAGACAGGGCCCTGGAGTCATGATTAGTCTAATGATGGAAGTTTCTCTCCCTTTCTTCTGTCTGCCACCCTTCACCACGTTTGTCGGTTCTATATTCTTAATTTCCATGAATCATTTACACATGCAGTTCCACAACGTGTACAGCATATAGACGTTACATTTGACAGGGCTGATTAGGTTCCCCAAACTTTTCCATGCCAAAGGTCTGCCAAATAGCCATATAGACTCTTTCTTGTGCAAAATGGCTTAAAGAATAAATAAAATAGCCAACAAAAATGTTTGGAAAATAGACGAAGAATGTTGACAATAATGACATGACCAAAACAGACACTCCAGTTTGAAAGTGGTTAATCTGGCACAATAATCTTATGAACTGAATCTTCATTTCGCCCATTAAAAACGGGAAAGCATCAAAGTCATTTTAGATTTTTGCGTTGGCTATTCAAAAAATAGCAGATATACAAGCTCGCAGGGCGTCACTTCGTGCCGCACTGCCAGCTCGTATATATCTGCTATTTTGAACATTTCCGGAAAATATTGAAAGTGTGCAGGAACGCAGGAGGGGGGGGGGGGTTTGATCATACTCAGTTCCATTGGGGGGGGGATATCCCCCCCACTTTTGGGATGAAGAAAAAATAAAAAACCTCCGACATCTACACTTCATGGAGTACATTTTTTGTAACGAAATTAACCGAATTAACCGAATGAAAGTAAAAAATAAAAATAAAAAAGTAACAAACCCGGTAAAAAAAAACATTTTTCGCGAATAATTTCACGCATGCATTCGGTTCTAAAATGCCCTCTGCGTCCCTGAAAGTGTGAGAAATACAGATTTACAAGTCATTTGTAGAATCGGCCTCAGGTCTTAATGGGTTAATTAATTTCATTCATTCATTCGTTCATTTTCCTCTCCTGTGCTAAGACCCTCCCAGTGACTCTGTGGCTCACAGACCCGTGGAGCGCCCAGGGCTGTTCTTTGGCCACGGCGTGTCCTGTCCGGAGGGGGGGGGGGGGGGCGCATGTGTGGGACAGCTGTTGATCCATTTCCAGCCACCTGCTGCCCGCCCCGCTAGCCGTTATGCCCGGGCCCAGAACATCCATCATGGTCTGAAGCACTCGCCCGCAGCATCCATCACCACCACCGGCCTTGATCTACAGTAACGTACATCCACCCCATTAGGCCACTGCTTACAGTCAATGGCCGGGGACGCTGATTAGCCACAGCGCTAATAGAAGCGGATAGGAACTTGGATAGCACACACAGGGACAGAGCCCTGCCTGCGGGGGCTGGCACCCGAGCTGTCAGCATGACGACTCATTCTGAATGCATGAGGTGTTCTCTCAACCAGTGAGAGAGAGAGAGAGAGAGAGAGAGAGTACTGAGAGAACTGTGGGGGATGTGAGTATACTAGTGATTCAAACGATACTGTAAGTAAATAAGTAATTAACCATATGAACCCTGGCGTCCCTTTTCTGGAGCAAACGCTTGCCAAAAATAGCTACAAGCTCACAAAACGTGGCATTGCGATGCGTTGTGAGCTTGAACATCGTTTATATTTAGCAAAGACACTTTAGTGTAGAGGGAAATACTTGCAGACCTATAGAGCCCTGGGACCCCCGGTATATAGTTTTCCTTTTCTGAGGGGGGGGATGGGATCTGAAATAGCATATTGTTGCTGTCCATTTTGACGCTTTTGAATTTTTTTCCATAAATCAGGGCCATTGGGGCCTCAAACTTTCTGCTAAACCAGCTAACTCCACCAAAGGGAGGTGGAGTTAGCTGGTTTTGCTGACTCCAGGCTCCACCCCCTTTTGACCTCCAACCTCATTGTGAGCTTGGAGGTTCATTCAGCTGTTCTTATCAATGATGGACAAACCCTCCTATTTTGGAGTTAGCTGGTTTCTGCCGGACAGCAGAGATATACTTGGCTAAACTCTGCTATTTTCGGCAAAGAGATTTGGTGTAGAGGGGAAAAAGGAGGGGGCCTAGCGTAAACCCCCGGGCGTCTCCAGTCAACCAAGTATAGTAGCTAAGTATGCGGTATGGCTGGATCTCTTGGTTTCTGGTACTTTATTCTTAATCCCCGCGTGTCACCATCGTTGCATTATCATAAACTCAATACCGTTTCACGGTGGAAAAGGATCACAGGGTCTGATGCTTGTCTATTTATGATAAGTGTCCCTCAGAGAAGCAGAAAACAATTCTAAATCCTATGAAGTGGTGTCGAGCCGCGAGGGACTGCGAGGGATCCCTGCTGGGAAGCGGTGCGGCACGATTCCCATTGTAGAGAAAAGCTCTATGTTAACATTTTAAAACTATAGGCCCCCGCAGAGATTGTTTATCTATTCATTACCTACTGTAGGAGGGATTCTCTCGGAGACACAACAGCCCACTTCCGTGAAACGTAATTAAACGCCACACTGCCGCGTTGTTCCATGTCCGTGTCCGTGCGTGTGTTTATATTACTGTACTTGTGAGGAACAGTAAGTAAGTAAGTACATTTTATTTGTATAGCACTTTTCACAGAGGACTCACAAAGTGCTTTACATACAACAGAAATAAAAACAGTAATAAACATTCAAATGATAAGAAACAGAACAAAAACACAATGCCAGATAAGTATAGTAGAATTTGAGAAATATACATTGTGAGGACCATTTTCCTGGTTCTCATTTATATGTAACTGTAATTGTTCTGTCTCCTGTACTGATGTCTACTTGTCTTGTATAGTATTGAAATGTCTGTTTTTGTACGGATAGTTATATCACAAGTAAGACGCGCGGATGCGGGAAGCGAACGCAGCTCGAAAATAACAATAAGAAGAATCAAAAGGAATGAGCAATTGTAGAGAAGTGGGTGGTACAGTTTTTGTCTTTTTTAAATTGTTATGTTTGTTTGTAGTGTTTTTTTTGTGTTTGTAATGTTTTTTGTCTTTGTAGTTTTTGAAATGTGTTTGGTTTAGGCATGTTGCAGGCCGTTGTGCATTTTAATCAGAGCATTGTCTACATTCCTGCGTTCTTCATGGCCCTTGTTATTTTTTACTGTAGGCGGATTTCAGCCACACTGTAGTGCACTCTGGCGCACTCTGGCGGCTGCACACAGGCAGTGCACGCACACAATACTGCACACAGACACACAGACACACAAGCCGAGCACGGTTTCATAGTAAGCTCCACTTCGCGCGGAGGCGCGCCTCCTTCCGCTGCGTTCGCAACCACTTTTTAACAGCCTGCTCAGGGACTACAGGTGAAAATTAGCTTCGGGCTAACTCTGGCTTATTTACATGGATGTGAAAACCGACATGTTGATTAATGTGCACTGTCCCTGGTAAATAAATACACTGCTCAAAATAATTAAGGGAACACTTTGATCCCTTAATTATTTTGAGCAGTTTGTTAGCAGTATGTACACAGTTCATGAAAACTCAAAATAATTAAGGGATCAAAGTGTTCCCTACATTTCTTTGAGCAGTATACAATTTATTTTCGACTTATGATGTCCTCACAAGTATAGTAATACACACCTGTGTGTGTGTGTGTGTGTGTGTGTGTGTGTGTGTGTGTGTGTGTGTGTGTGTGTGTGTGTGTGTGTGTGTGTGTGTGTGTGTGTGTGTGTGTGTGTGTGTGTGTGTGTGTGTGTGTGTGTGTGTGTGTGTGCGCGCGTGTGCATGTGCATGTGCGTGTGGTGTGTACCAGATCGAATCAATGGGATTCATGTCCATGCATTTCATCTCACTCTTCCTCTCTCAGTAGTAATAATGAACGGGTGGAGGATTTTCTCTTTCACAACAAACAGGCTTGGGGGAAATGAGCTGCCCCCCCCCCCCGCTGTGTGTCTCCACACACCTGCCCCAGGCTATTGAGCAAAAGAGCGAGAAAAAAAAACCCTGATAAATTAATTGTAATAGCCTGGATCGGTTGGTATATTGTATGTAAAAAGTGCTGGCCGAGCGACAATGCAAGATATAGTCACTGTGTAGCTTCTGGGGAAGATTCTCAATGTGTGTGTGTGTGTGTGTGTGTGTGTGTGTGTGTGTGTGTGTGTGTGTGTGTGTGTGTGTGTGTGTGTGTGTGTGTGTGTGTGTGTGTGTGTGTGTGTGTGTGTGTGTGTGTGTGTGTGTGTGTGTGTGAGCGTGTGCGTGTGTGTAGTGGCATTACTATACTTCTCAAATTCTACTGCGACATCTGTGTGCAACCAAATATAACTAAGGCTTTGGGGTTAGTGTGAGTATGTGTACGTGTGTGTGTGTGTGTGTGTGTGTGTGTGTGTGTGTGTGTGTGTGTGTGTGTGTGTGTGTGTGTGTGTGTGTGTGTGTGTGTGTGTGTGTGTGTGTGTGTGTGTGTGTGTGTGTGTGAGTGTGTGTGTGTGTGTGTGTGTGTGTGTGTTTGCATGTGTGTGCATGCGTTTTGATATGAACATTGTTATTCATTGGGACAAACTGTACGCTGGTGTGACAACACTGTAATTGGGTACACGGAATTCAAAGGGATGAGGATTTGTACATAACGCTGGGATGATGCAAGAACAGTATGAACCGTATGTTGTACAGTATGTACTGTATGTTGTACAGTAGCTGGACTGAATGCAGGAGCAGGGAGTGGAATCACTCCCGACATCTTATCTGAGAGATTAAGCGAGAGAGGTTAACCCATTAAGACTTGAAGCCGATTCTAAAAACGTCTTCTAAATCCTAACAGTTTTCTGAAAAACCTATGTTTCTAAGTGTCAGTGGTTCTCAATCTTTTTCATGTCAAGGACCCCCAAAATTATATGTATTTGGCCGCGGACCCCCATCTCAAAATATGTTGTTCCAGGGACCCCCCCAGAAGAAAAGATTTGAGTTACAAATGTTCACTTAAAATATATATTCAAAGATTTGCACAAATTGTCACGATTTTTCTAAAATAGCAGATCTACAAGCTCGTAGCGCGGCACCGCTTGTAGATCTGCTATTTTATCTGCAAATGTTGACCTTGACCTTTTCCATCCAAAAAGTTAATCATCTCTTCTGGGAAGCTTACTGATCATTCCCACATTTTCAATTCTGGCCGAGACTGTTTAAAGTACTCCATAAGGTACTGCCATGGCCTTAGTATGAGTTTGTGTATATGTATCATATATTTAGGCTTTCTTTCAAAATGAAATACTCATGAATATCAATACGAGTATCAATGAACAAAAAGATAGTTTTGCAGAATGGAAGGTCAATTTTATCAATCTCAGGAATGATTTATAACAGTGGTTTTCAACCTTTTTCATGTCAAGGACCCCTATATTGATATATATTTGGCCGTGGACCCCCATCTGAAAATGTTTTGTGCCAGGGACCCCCAGAAGCAAAATATTTGAGTTTAAAATGTTCGCTTTAAAAAACATGTATATTCAAAGATATGCACACATTTTCAAGATAAAAACAAAAATAGCAGATCTACAAGCTCATAGCGCGGCACTCGGCGCCGCGCTATGAGCTTGTATATCTGCTATTTTTGAATAGCCAATGCTAAGTCGTTAAAATGATTGTGACGCTATGTTAACTAATTTCGCTGGGGACCCCCTGGCACCCCCCCAAGGACCACTGGTGGTCCCCGGACCACTGGTTGAAAACCACTGATTTATAAAGAAATACAGACAAAACATAATAGTGTTTTGGAACAAAAATATAAATCTTCCCTCCAGTCTTTTTCTATTGAGATTCTGAGCGCGATGACATTCCCTCGTCTTCCTCTCTTCCTCCCCATCATCTCAACCAAGCTTTCCCCATCTCCTCCATACATTACAGCACAGTGAATATGCTTATTGAAGCAGTGTCCTGACCGCTGGATTGCACCTCAATTACCTGCATCCCTGCTCTGATACCTTCCGACAAAATCTATTTTTTTTGGTCCCCCACGGTCGCGTATATATATATATATTTTTTTTTAAGCACAGGATAAAAATATACATTTCCGTTCAAATATATGGGTTGCTAAAACATTTTTCAAAAACAAACAGACAGACATACATACAGGTGCGTCAATTGTTACAGGTATAATGCATAGTTTTCTATGCATTTCGGGTTTTTGGGGGGGTTTGACCCCCAAATTTTTCCGGCCGCACGGCTTTGCCGCGCGCCCAGGATAGGTGTCTGCCACTGGACATACACACAACACAAAATAAACTGGTACAGTGAAAAGAATATGATGTCAAAATGTACATTTTCTTGTGTGTTACAAAATCGAAAAATCCAAAATAGGACCGTCATTTTTATGGCGGCCCCTTGGACTTTTGGTATTTTGCTGAGTGGCCTCTGAGCCATCTTAAGTTGAGTAGCCCTGCTCTATAGCCTTGGGGGAGCTGCCTCTAAATCTACATGCCAGCCATCGGCTAAAACACTGAACACAGTATACTTAACGCTGCGCTCCTCTGTTTTTGGGGGCGGGCCGAGTCATGCACGTTGTTGCCGTCGGGCGGAAACCGTGTATGTCCAAAATCCTTCATTATCTTAAAAACATTTTAAAATAGTGAAAATAGCAGATCTAACAAGCTAACTACACGCCATGCCGCGACGTGTCGTGAGCTTGTAGATCTGTTATTTTCACTACTACTTGCGCGACACTCTTGTATGATGAAGTAGGGCATTCATTTACAAAAAAAAAAAAAAGTTTAAATATGGAGATACGAGGTGTCTTGCCCCCGACAGCTACGATGTGTTAATTCAGTGCTCCTAATATCAAAGTATAATTCAGTCCCATCTGTCTCTGGCTTTGAAATGAGGTCGGCAAAAAAAACTCCTTGAAGGAGTCGTTCCTATCTTAGCGGTAGTGGACCGTGGCCTGCTAGCTTCCAGAGGGCTTGGGGGAGAGGGGGGGGGGGGGACTTGCTCGTGAGAAGAGCTAACAGAAGAATGAATTAATATTGCCACCAACCAGTCAACCCTTTGAAGGGGGGGGGAGAAAAAAAGGGCTTATGAAAATCTATTAGTGAAGTTAACCCATTCAATCCGGGGACGCATCTCTGTCATTTAATATTTCTTTGGGCTATTCAAAAATAGCAGATATACAAGCTCATAGCGCGGCTATGAGCTTGTAGATCTTAGATTTTTGAAAAATCGTGAAAGTTTGAGTATTTGTGTATTTGTGTGTTTGTGTGAATGTTTATGTATATTTTTAAAGCAAACATTTCTAACTCAAATCTTTGCTTCTGGGGATTAATGTCTTATAAATCCTAACAGTTTTCTGAAAAACGTATGTTGCTATAATCAGTGTTTCTCAAACTTTTTGATGTCAAGGACCCCCAAAATAATATGTATTTGGCCGCGGACCCCCATCTCAAAATGTTTTGTTCCAGGGACCCCCCAGAAGCAAAGATTTGAGATACAAATGTTCCCTTTAAAAAAATATATATATATATATATTCAAATATTTGCACATCAAAAATAGCAGATCTACAAGCTCACATGCACTCAGTGCCGAATAGCCAAAGTATGAAATATGGATAAAGTGGTTGCACAGATGCGATCCCGGTTTGATTGGGTTAAGTCGTGACTTGACTTTTAGACTCTCTTCCACCCAGTGCTGGTGCCATCGGTTGGCACATGGCAGCGCTAATCCCGCCGCCACATGGGTAATCCCCCGAAGAAGAATAAGTCTGGGGGAGAAAAAGTTGTCTCTTAGCTTCGTGAAGGGCACAACCTACATCTATCTGCACGTATACTGGTGGGCGCCAGTGGTGCAAAAAGTACTCACATTGTTTGTTTACTTAAGTAAAAGTATCAATACTGCAATAAAGAAATACTCTGTTACAAGTAAAAGTCCGGAATTCAAAAGTATTGGCATCAAAATGTACTTAAGGTACCAAAAGTAAAAGTACTCATTATGCAGACTGTCCCATTTCATTTTTTCAAACGTATAAAAATCTTTTGAAAATAGTAGATCTACAACCTCACATTGTGAGCTTGTAGATCGCTTGAGCTTGTAGATCGGCTATTTTCAAATGGCCAAAATGTATATAGGGCTGAAGTGGTTAATGTATGTTTTGTAAATATAATCAAAATCTACAAAGTAACTACTAGTAGCTAAAGTTTTCAAATAAATGTAGTGGAGTAAAAGTACAATATTTGGATCCAAGATGTAGTGGAGTAGAAGTAATAGTATTGGAAATGGGAAATACTCAAGTAAAGTACCAATACCTCAACATTGTACTCAGTACTTAAGTAAATGCACTTAGTTACTTTCCACCACTGCTGGTGGCAGTCAAGGTTGTTGAGAGAAACAAACGTGAGCACACGTCAGAGAATACATGGATTATTTGATCATTTTGAACATTTTGAAGACCTCAGCGTTCATTGCTAGGCAATGAACGCGGTTTCCAGATATCCACTTCATACAGGGGTGCTGGTTCTTTGTAGCCTGGCATGGCCAGACTAATATCACTGCGTGAGATATTAGTCTGGAATCTCTGTGTGGAACCTGCATTTCCGAGGGGCAAATTCAAAAAAATACCTCTGGTGATAAACCTGCCCCATATTTGCATACTGGGCCCTGATTGGTCCCTCACAACTTCGGAGGGAGAGAAATACAATCTCTATTGAGAGGGGCCAGACCTAATCTGCCGAGGGCAATGTTTTTTTTTGCAATGGCAGATTCGTCTGGAACCAGGCTACGTGGTTGCCAGATATCCACTTCATACAGGGGTGCTGGTTCTTTGGTTCGCATTGGGATCCAATTATGGCTTCTCTTTTTTTTTTACGCTATCCCAAAAGAGCCGTTGAATGCATCAGGGTTCACTGTAACCCGCACTAAACAAGCCATGGCGTGAAAGCAGCCTTTAGGGTCATGTTGACCTGTCAAAGCATGGCCCTTAATGGAACACAGCTGGCTGAATGAAAGAGTTGATGGAGAGGAGAGGAGAGGAGAGGAGAGGAGAGGAGAGGTGGAGTCATGCCGTTGGTATGAAGTTATACGCAATGGGTTGTCTACACACCATTGGTTCTCAAAGTGGGGTCCGAGGACCCCCAGGGATCCAGGGGGCCCCCAGCAAAATGTGTTAATATACCATCACAATTATTTTAACCACTTTAACCTTTTATACTTTGGCTATTAAAAAATAGCATGAGCTTGTAGATCTGCTATTTGTTTTAAATCGGGAAAATTTGTAAAACCTTTGAATATATATATTTTAAAGCGAACTTTTGTAACTCATTTTTTTTCTTCTGGGGGTCCCTGTCACAACATAATTTTCAGGTGGGGGTCCGCGTACACATACACATCAATTTTGGGGTCCTTGGTATGAAAAAGTTTGAGAACCACTGGTCTACACACACACACACACACACACACACACACACACACACACACACACACACACACACACACACACACACACACACACACACACACACACACACACACACACACACACACACACACACACACACACACACACACACACACACACACACACACACACACACGTGCATGCGCGTGCACGCACACACACACACACACACACAGGGGAAACAGCTCCCTAGACTGGCATTAATCCCAACAAATTTACTGTGGCAGAACAATTGCTTTTGTCACCCTGGATAATCAGCACACAGACACAGTTTATGAATTATGGTATGCCAAGACGGAGAGAGAGAGAGAGAGAGAGAGAGAGAGACAGAGACAGAGACAGAGAGACAGAGAGAGAGAGAGAGACAGAGAGACAGAGAGAGAGACAAAGACGCATCAGTGAGATAGCACAAATAAATGGAACAATGTCGTCCGTTTATAAAAGCCTCGTCTGTGAATCTGGGAAGATTAATCAGAGTCATTCAGCCCAGCGTTTATCACTCTCTCTACAGGGAAATCAGATCCCATTTATTTTGATAATTTGGCCTACATCAACCGAGAATATATCGCTCACATTCCTTTCAGTCCCCCATTATCTACTCCATAATGACCGCGTCGGCCCGGCGGAAAAACAATACGCCGGGCCCGCTCTAATCTGTCCTTGTTTACAGTACTTTTTCAAGGCGGTTGTTCTAAGTGTTTTGCCCCGAAGCACGCTAAATCAGGGGGGGCGCTCCTCTCTGAATCACCAGAACAATGGCCTGACTAAGTGATGCTGTGTTCTCCTCCTGGGAACAGCCGCCACAAACGAGCGCCGTGCAGATCATGTCTAAAGCAGTGGTTCTCAAACTTTTTCCATGTCAAGGACCGCCTAAATGATATGTATTTGTACGCAGACTATGTATTTTTGGCCGAGACATGCTATTTTCAAAGGTGGAATAAAGGGAACGGGGAGGTTGCGATGACATTTTTTTATTCTATGACTAATTGAAAATCGAAAAAAATAACGAAGAATCTCTGGCACTGGGCAAACACAGCCAGAAATAAGTCTGGCACTGAATGAGTTCAGGAATCGGACCGCTAAGAGGGAATTGTTAAGGAACCGGAATCGTTAAAGTCCTACAAGGATCCTAACTCTATCCTCAACCACATAATTTTAGGACAGCAAATTCATAAATGCCATTCTTACCCCTTTTTTTCCCCACCATAAGCCTAAAGCCTGAGTTATACGAGCTGTATAACTGTGCATTGCGTTATGATGACACGTTCTGAGCTTGTAGATCTGCCATTTCCGGTGCACTACACAGGCACTGAACTATACGCAATCATGCACAACTTCCACTCGTTCTCTTTAGAGAGGATCAGGAAATTTGTCCTCACTATTTATATTTCTACTATATTTACGGGGGGACATTTAGACCTCACAAGTATAGCAATACAAGTACACACACAGGCTAGTACACAACTGACGAACAAATCCGCCTACATCCTTTCAAGGACTTCAAACGCAGTCCGTCTGTCCGCCTGCCACAGACCGGTGATGCCTGGAGAACGGACGGCTGGACGGACGCTGAGGGAGCCGTTCAGCTAGTATAGGATTTGTCCTCGAACCCTCTCAACAGGGCTCTGCTAAACAAGCCCTCTCCAGGATGTTACCGCTGAACACTCCTCTGGAAAACGATAATGACGCGGCTCTGAGACCAGCGTCTGGTAATTAAATTGGCGGAGTGGGAAACGTATACCGGGCACAAATGGACCCTATGTCTAAATGCAATCAGAGAGAGAAAGAGAGAGAGACAGAGAAACAGAGAGAGAAACAGAGAGAGAGAGAGAGAGGTTGTAATGTATTTCTCACAGGCACGTGTGGCACATATTGGTCGTTCTGCTCCCGTACTGTCTTCGCAATCACTTTAACACTGTTAGTTTAGATTGAAGTTAGTCCGGACACGGTGGTTCCAATGACAAGGTAAGCATTTGCATGCATGGCACGGCACGTCAATGACAAAAGGGGCCGGCCACGTGAAGAACACCTTTACTGAAAGACCCTCTCTGTCAATTGCCCTTTATGTTCACATTGAACACTCCTACACACAGACCACACACCCACACACACACACACACACACACACACACACACACAACTTGGCTGCAGTAGCGTAACTAATTTTACTGAGTACATTTACTCAAGTACTGTACTTAAGTACAATTTTGAGGTATTTTTACTGTAGTGGAGTATTTCAAAATTTCAATACTTTTACTTCTACTCCACTACATCTCAGAGGCACATATTATACTTCTACTCCACTACAATTATTTGAAAACTTTAGTTACTAGTTAGTTAGATTTTGATTATTATTACAAAACATACATTACCCACTTCAGCCCAAAATAGACTTTGGCTATTTGAAAATAGCAGATCTACAAGCTCACAACGCGTCGGGATGTGAAGCGTTGTGAGCTTGTAGATCTGATTGTATACATTTTGAAAACATGAAATGGAAGATTTCTGCATAATGAGTACTTTTACTTTTGGTACTTTAAGCACATTTTGATGCCAATACGTTTGTACTTTCACTCAAGTCAATTCTGAATACCAGACTTGTAACAGAGTATTTCTGCATTGCAGTATTGATACTTTTGCTTAAGTAAAGAATGTGAGTACTTTTTCCACCACTGCTTGGCTGGCAGGCAGGCAGGCAGGCGAATACATCTCACACTGGCTTGAAAGCCGGGGCGCTCAATAGGCTACACCTTTCAAAACATGGGCAGCCATCCAGAATGATCTCAATATGAAAAGAGGGTAAAAGCAAAACAACAAACAACAACAAAACATCCAAACGGTACAAAGATCTGTGAGTGCTGAACAGAGCTTTCACAAGGGGAGAGACTCTAACGCTAACGCTAACGACCGCTCCGACCTTATACTGATACACAAAAACACAAGCAGCAGGCACCCGCTGCGATAGTTAGCGCACAGTTTACCCTTTTGACACTCATTTTTTTACAGAGGCTGTATAGTGTGGACTTTGAACTATTTACGTTTTATGTACACTAAGAGGTTAGAGGCTGATTCGCACCTGCTTGATGAGCATAACCGCGGGCGATAATTTCTAATCACTGGTACGTTGCAGAAAGCTGAAAAGATTGCTGACTATTCTCCCATGTATCTACAAAAGAAATGAGCAAAGCGAGAAAATGGCCACGGTGTGATTATTCTGTATGTGCAGTAGAACCCTGTCCAATGTAATCATTCACCGCACTGTACAGCTCCCCTCGGGGGTTTGAACTAAACCCAGAGCCATATAATTAACTTAGCGACGTACTGTACACAGAGTTAAAGAACAGAACATAAACCACGTACACACTGTATGCCTCAGCAGCTGGAAGCGACCACAGACACAGACACAAACACACACACTAAAGGACCACTTCATCCATTTTCAACCCATCTTCATAGAATTGTCCCTCAGTCCTTACTCACGTTCATTACTAGATGGTACCATTTCTGTCTACTTGGTCTGTGTCTCTGAGGAGGGCTGTGGACAGTTCAGAAACCTGTCTACAAGTGACATCATCGGTAGGTTTGAGGCAACTTGCAAAAGTCTGATGCAGTGAAGCGTCAATCAATCCTATAGTATAGTGTTTTTGATTCACCATTTCCTCTCTCTCCACACAATTCCTGCTTAATGAAAAAAAAAAAATTCCCTGTTCTTTGTATCCCGAGCCTTTTTATATTTAACTCATTTTTCTCCCTTGTCGCTCCCACACATAGACGCAGGCTTGATAACATCAACGAGTGTGTTGAGAGATATGTTGGTGAGTGAGTGAGTGAGTGTGTGTGGCCATTTGTTCCCAAGCTAACCTTTGTATATATATAAGTAACTATTTCTGACAGCACATGCACAATTCTTATGGTTTTGTAAGCTAGTTTCTTTTCGAAGTTGCAATATAACACAGCTCTGTTTACACATGTCTTTATTCCCTTTTAAATATCCACACAGGATTTTAATTAGGCTGCCCTAGCGGGTCTGATATCTGGTCTAGAGGGGCGGGTTCAAAATCTGAATCTGTGGGCTCCCATTGGTTCACCGATCTGTGCTCCCGCCCCCGCGCCCCTCCTCCTCCCCAATGTACAGCATTGAGAGCCCTGACGTCACAACATTTGGAGCGACGGCCCATGCACTCTGGTTGGTTGGGGATATCACCCACTTCCTATGCCAGGAACGTCAACGGGCTGGTCCAGGCTCTTATTTTTGATGCCAATAAAGACCCTTTGAGAGAACACAGTGCAGAGACAGAGACTAAAAAAAAGCACAAGGTGAGGGAGGTTGAGCATATTGTTGTTGTTTTTTTGTGCGAGAAGGACCAGCAGGGTCAGTGGGGCCGTCTGCCTGTGAGACGGCAGCCCAGCACGCGTCCTCTCCTCACGTCTCCTCTCCTCTCCGTCCAGACAGACAACCCTGGACTCCAGAGGTCACACAGAGGAGAGGAGGAGAGAGGAGAGGGCTGAAGAGGAGGAGGAGGAGGATGAGGAGAGAAAGCGAGGGGAGGTTAGCAACAAGAGGGGTCACTCCAGGTGTTTGTTTGGAGAGGTTCTCTCTCTCTCTGTGTGTGCGTGCGTGCGTGCGTGCGTGCGTGCGTGCGTGCGTGCGTGCGTGCGTGCGTGCGTGCGTGCGTGCGTGCGTGCGTGCGTGCGTGCGTGCGTGCGTGCGTGCGTGCGTGCGGAACAGCTACCAGACATCCCCATTCATCCAGGAGAGCCAGTGGTGATGAATCACTACAGTATCAGCTAAGTTCACATGGAGGTCAGTGGTGTTACAGAAACCCATGCTGATGAATACATTTATATAACAACAACAAAACCCCAGTAGGACACTATATATATATATATATATATATGTATGTCTGTGTCTGGGACTGTCTCTCTCTCAGGTTGCACTGTACACAGACCAAATCAACGTCCCATAGGGCATACTTCAGTGATGTAAGGGGTCCATTTGGTTCCATTTGTACACTCTCAGAGTTCATTCATAATTTAGAGACCTGTTTGATCCCTCGGGGGACATTCTGTTTTCAGTTTCAGCCAGCTGATTGCTAAGTGGTCAGACACTCAGGGGGGTGGGGGGGGAGCAGTTCGGGGTTAAGTGTCTTGCTCAGGGACACTTTGGGACATTTCCAAGACCGGGAATCGAACATGGGATGGGACCTTCTGCTACCTTCGGCGGCCTATCTGCCTATTCAGCTACGGCCACCCTTACAGAACCACAGACCCTTAAGGGTCCATTTGGAACCCTTGGTTGGTTGTTCCCGAACCCGATATCGAGAAACAGTGGCATACGGGTATATTAAATAATGTAAATTCTCTGGAACAATGCCATGCTGAAAAGTTTTTGCCATATGGTTACAGTACATGTGTACCCTCTCTCAGAGATAAATGAACACTCAGGATTTCACTTGACATGCTGTGCACAAACATGTGAAATTAGCCACTGGTTCTAAGCCCTGCGATGTCAAAAAGGTCCCAATTAGAAGACGCAGTAGAGCATGATGATGCTGTGTTCAACGATCTGAGGAAAAGGTTGTCCCACCCGCCACCCTTAACCCCTTAAAACCCTCAATCACCGCTTGATAGAGGCCGTCTTCAACAGAACCGTTCTCATAAATCCAACGCGCAGGGATCAGTGAGATCACATTTAGCTGCCGTCTCTCTTTGTAAAAGGCTTCCAATTAGTGAGCCGCAACAATGGCCTCCTCCGATCTCAATGCACGGGCCTATCAATACTCACTCATCTCCATCGATCGTCAGTTTCCACGGGCAGTTAGCTCCGAGATGAGTGTGCGATAAATCCCGACAAGGTGACGGGCGAAGGTGTAAAGCTTCATTTATGCTTGGCTGCGCATTGTGTGTGTGTCGAGACGAAAACAGCAGATATACAAGCGTGCAACTAAGTCAGGAGCATGGGGGGGGGGGGTGGAATCGTACGTACACATTCAGGCACACCCTGCTCACACACATGCATGCGTGAGCACACACACACACGCGCGCGCGTGCGTGCGTGCGTGTGTGCAAACACACCCCTGTCCATCAGCACAGATCTTTAATCCATTGAGACCGGGAACGAATCTGTGTAATTTTAAGATATTTAGAAGCTATTCAAAAATAGCAGATATACAAGCTCATAGCGCTATGAGCTTGTAGATCTGCTATTTCTTGAAAAATCTTGGAAAATGTGTGCAAATCTGAATATATATGTTTTAAAGCAAACCCCGGGGTCCACGGCCAAATACATATAATTGTGGGGGTCCTTGACATGGAAAAGTTGGAGCACCACTGATATAGCAACATGCTGTTAGGATTTTAAAATCCCCCCCCCCATCTCAAAATATGTTGTTCCAGGGACCCCCCCAGAAGCAAAGATTTGAGTTACAAATGTTCACTTTAAAACAGATTTGCACAAATCTTCAAGATTTTTCAAAAATAGCCAAATAAATCTTAAAATGACACAGACGCGTTCCCGGATTGAAGGGGTTAACTGCTAGCCAACAACATGGTATTCAACGTGTGCATCTTCTGTGTGGTTGTCCGGGAGACTGAGCGGTGTATTGATCTTGCGGGACGTCACTACTGATCAGATGAAGCTGCGCTCTGATTAGGATATTAATCATAGCCCCGCCTGCCCACCCCGCTAATGACCAGCGAACACGGCCTCGTGCTAACACCTCTCATCAATACCGTAGCCTTCATCAGTCGGAGAGATCTAATGGAGCCCGTAAACAAGACAAGATGCACAGAGCGAGAGAGAGAAAGGCTTGGACGTGTTTTGCACTATGCGAGAGCACATTGAAAGGAGACCGTCGGGACCAATTGGTTTAAGCTGACGTGTCAAGCGAGCCAAGAATCGTGCCGCGCAACACAGATTCCCAGTTTGTTAGGAGATTGGGCTCGACGACCCAAATGTGTCGAATTTAAAAAGGCTCCGTCGACAGACTCTTAAAATCTCTGGACTAGAATTACACCACGTTTTGGATGCTCTTGCTCCTCTCTCCCATTTCACCATTTCCTGCCCTCCTCCTATATTGGATCGTTCCTTTCAATTACTGAGTCATAATGGGATCGTAATGATTATATTAAGGAACTCTACATTGATGGCACCTTTCCCCCCTTTTGAATTATTATGCAGTAAATGTAATCCTCAAACCCAGTTTTGGAAGTCTTTTTACCGTGTATTTATTACAAATATATTATGTCCAACCTAAACGAGAATTTTCTGTTTTTAGTAGTCATCTTACGAGGAGGATTTACATATTGACAAAACAGATCGAGAAGCAATGGACTGATCTAGAAAAGGTTGAGAAACACTGGTTTAAGGTATTGCGTAATTAATATTGCTAACGTTAAGCTGAGCTCACTAAGATGCATCCTAATGTCGATCCTTTTTGGGGGTCCACTTGCAATATCCTCACAGCCCACAGGTTGTGAATGGCTGCTCTAGAGAGAATGAATGATTCATTCACCAAGTTTCATGGAAATCTGCCCATCAGATTTAGGGAAAGGGAGTACTTTCTGGTCTCTGGGTTCAGCAAAATGGCTTTGCTAGCAATGTCTTGTGTGCAAGTGGACATTTTTCCCCTAAGGGTCGTGTTAGCTAGATCACAAGATCTTTTAGAGTATTAAAACGGAAGCCAAGCGAATAGATGTCTCTAGATTTTGAGGAAGACACTGTAGAAGCAAAGAAACCTTGCTAGGAACGATTTTGGGAAACTCTAATCCCACTACTGTCTGCTAGCACCGTCTGTTCCATTTCTCAATATCACTCTTTGAACTATTATCTGGTTTATCGTGTTCGGTATCGTGTTGTATTTATTGTGTTTGCCACTGCAGATAAGGAGGACGACATGAGCTTGAAAAAGGTCAGCCCGACTTCAGTTAAAAGCTTTGGGTTTTAGTGTTTGCACTCACAAACTAGCGTCTCTCTGACTCAACTGTTTTGTTCCCCCCTGCTCTTAGCCAGTGGAGCATTAGTTACCGTGAGCTGTGTTTTCTTTTGCCGTTGTTTTTCCATCTTCAAATCCTATAATGTCTTAAAAACAGCGTGAGATTCCTTTTTGTTATTAGCGCGGTAGTTCCTGGCCAAACAGGAAACCGGTGCGGTAGTTCCTGGCAAACAGGAAACCGGTGCATTTCCGTTTCCGTTTTCCGGCCGGTCATTTTCGCGGGAAGGGCGGCCCGCCACCGTTTCAATAGAAAATATAATATAAAAGGCTTTCGGGGGTGAAATTCATGGAGTGGGTGTTGTGAAACATTTGCCACTCACAACAGATATACAATTCTTTCTTTTTTTAAGTTACCTTGTATTACTTTAACTTTTGAGAGTGTAAAATGAAACCAAACGGGTTTCATTTTAGACTCTAAAGAGTTAAAGATCTAATAAGGGTCCATTTGGTTACCAACTCTCCATCATTTAGCTGGGGCCCACCTGGAGCCCCCTCAAGGACCACTGGTGGTCCCCGGACCACTGGTTGAGAACCACCTGAGTCCTACAGCCATTGAGAGTGTGACTAGAACATGCACATTCAATCAAACTAGAAGGTAACACAGAATGTCCAAGTAACTTAATCCCATGCTACACATCACACTAATTACTGCATGTTATACTGCCCTTGACTATTAGTGTAAAAGAAATGCCATCTTCCTCACTCCAGTGTTGATTTCGTCGACTAAAACTATGACGAAAAATGTTCGTCGACTAACTTTTTTCACTGACGAAAACTAAATAAAAACTAAAAAAAAACTAAGCTATGATGACTAAAACTATGACTAAATATATTGACAATTTCGTCAACAAATAAAAACTAGACAAAAATGTTAAGGAGGGACTAGTGGAGAAGAGATCCAGTAGAACTAAAAGACATTTTATGTTTTGGTTGCGCTCGGGTTATGTTTGGTTGCGCTCGGGTGTTGTGCTCTGAAAATAGCCGATCTACAAGCTCACAATGCGTCGCGCTGCGACGTGTTGTAGATCGGCTATTTTCAGCATGCAAACAAGTGTAAAATCAGGCATTACGGCGCCATCAAGGCAAAATACATTTTAGTCGACTAAATCAACTGTAGATTTAGTCGACTATAATCTTAAGATATTTAGTCGTCTAAAACTAGACAAAATCTAAAACAGATGACTAAAATATGACTAAGACTAAATGGAATGTTATTCAAAAGACTATGACTAAAACTAAATAAAAATTTGCTGTCAAAATCAACAATGCCTCACTCTTTTCACCCACCCCCCTCCCCTCCCTCCCTCCCTTCTTTCTTTCTCATCCCTTTCTGTCTTTCTCTCTCTCTAACCGCACCTCCTGCATTTTGCTCCTGTTCTGACTCGATGGAAGCAACCGTCCTCCATTTCCAGGGCCAGAGAGGAGAGCTATGGCTGCACTCAACAACAACCATTCATCCTGATGGCTCATTTCCTATTGTTGCCGGGGGATTGTGTATTCTGATTCAGTGTGGATTACACTGTAGTCGGATAAACAATATATACACTCATAAAAGCCACAGCAGGCAAAGCAGCGTGTGTGTGTGTGTGTGTGTGTGTGTGTGTGTGTGTGTGTGTGTGTGTGTGTGTGTGTGTGTGGGCACAGGTAGGCCACTGTTATCAGAAGGCAGTCTGTGTGTCAGTGAGATTGAATACCCGCCTGCACATTGCGCAGGCGGGTATAATTCCGGGGAAACACAATATTATGTTTCATAATATAACTGCATTTCTATTCACAGCACAAACAGCAGGGCGAATGCAAACACGATAGCAGTAAATTAAAACACGAGAATACAGATAATATGGTAATAGTGTGTAAAAGAGTATAAAAATGCCAGACTGCAGTGTGAGCCCCTGAGGCAATTGGAAGATCTAGACATCCAAGCGAAAAAAATAATCTTTGCAAGATGTGCTCTGTCTCTTAATCAGATGAGTACAAATGGACTGACAGGTTGCATTTCTGGACAGATTCGGCTCCTTGGACTGGTGCATGGTGGGGGAATGGGCTGGAAGACCAGTCTGAGGCAGCGGAGCTGCTCAGCTCGCTTATAAATCTCTGGAGAGGAATTATGAGTTAAGCTCATTGAATGGAATGGAATGACCCTGTGGAACACATCGAAACACAATCGCTCACGTCCCCTGGGACAACACACGCACACACGCACACTCACACGCACACACACACACACACACACACACACAACAGACACTCACACACACATGTGAGAATAGAACAAGCATTGGTTATAGTGCATGCCAGCGTTGTGTGTGCACGTGTGCATGAAATAGTGTGTGTGCGCCGTGTTTGTGTGTACTGTACAAGTGTGTTTATGACGTAAACCCGAGCAGAGAGCAGAATGTCAGGCAGGTTTACATTAGTCAGCAGATGTAGTGGGCCACATCATTAGTCACCCTGACACCCATTTCTACCCCCTGGTTTATTGATGAGGCCCAAGCTAAGCCCCACCTCCTGAACACACACACACACACACACACACACACTCCTCTGCCACAGTGAACAGCAACAGGAGACCGGTTCAGTGTCTCAGGTCTCACTCTGCCAAGGAGGAGAAGGGCAGCTACATTGTGAGAGGGTGTAAATAAACCAAGCCAGCGTGGATCAAATCTGGTTCACTGTGCCCTACACGGTGAAACCCTCATTGTTAATTTATCCATTTATAACTCAGAGAGAGTACAACATGTTAACGGTCCATTTTGGTTACATTTGTGCACTCTCAGAGTTAAATTAACACTTGAGGAATGTCAACTAAGTTTGACAGACAATTTGATACACAGAGCGGATGACGAGAGGTTATTTTCCCCCGATGTGCGGGTCGTTCGTCTCTCAACACATTGGCAGAGCCATAGAGAGAGAGAGTTCTGACACTCACGTTCACTTCATCGGTCCAAGTCTTCTACATAGCCGTCTATTGGCGAATAGCGACAAAGCCCTAAACCGGAAGTTTATGGAATGCATTGAAGTCTACAGCTCCTTGTAACTATTTCCAGTTTACATGAACCACGTGACCCACCGGCGCTGTTTCTGCCCCCTCATTGGCGTAACTCTCTAATACAAGGTTCTGCACAAGGGTTTCTAGATGTGTCCATATGCAAAGGACTCCTAAATAGGCATTATTTGAGACACACAGAGGTATTTGGGGGTGTGGCCGAGTCCTCCATTGACTAGTAGGTAGAGTGGTGCACACATGTTTATGTTGATGAATTGAATACATAGGACCACAATGGAAATGTCCACTTGAATTTTTTTTTGTGTTATCCTGTCCGACTGTACCTCTATGCTGTTTACATTTCTGTCTAATAAAGTATTCAATCAATCAATCAATCAATCAAAACAACACAGGTATCAGCATTGAGTTTGTGAGATCGTATGCAGTGATGCATTTCTCTGACCAAGTGCAAAATTATGGTTAACATTTTGGTTTTTCAAGCTCCTGGGCCACAAAATGGCACCAAATCCACAGAAGAAGCACCTTTGCACCTGCAACACACTCAGGTGACGTCACTTCCCTTTCCTCTATTCGCAGCTACTAGGGCGTGACCATAGATACCAAGATACCTCATTGGCCTCTGCAGTTCATTGGAGCAACCTGTATCGCCATTTTGGAGAAGGCAACCACTTAAACCCCAGCATCGGAATCGGCGTTGCGTCGCGTTGTGAGCTTGTCGATCTGCTATTTTCAGCGAAAGCTTTCCCCACAATAACGGAAAACTGAAAAAACACTAATATTGAGCCCTGAGGGACTCCGGTTAGTTACCCATACAGGGTTAAAGTGGTTAATTAACACAGAGGATTGTAATTGGGGTCCCAGACATTTTGTTTTCTTTAAAATAGGGGTCCACGGCCTCACTTCATATCAAACTAGGGGGGTTCTTGTTTCAAACGGTGGAGAACCAGTGCGTTATAACAGCACACAGAAGGAGCTGTCCAGAGATAGAACCAGCTGCAGGAGGAAGTGAGAGTGTGGTGGTGGTGGGCCATCATCATGTACATGCTGACCGCGTGGCAATGAGCTCAGAGCCATTCGTGGCCTCCTTGTCTGACATTTAGCAGAGGATGCTGCAATTTGTCAGCCTCCAGGTCTGACTCACACAATCACAACACAGTATGCTGCTCATAAAGAAGAATATTACCCATCCAGGCCCGACGGTGGCACACATCGCAGACCCGTGAGCGTGTGTGCGTGCGTGTGTGACTGATAGAGTGCACGTGTCTGTGTGTCTGTGTGTCTGTGTGTGTGTGTGTGTGTGTGTGTGTGCGTGCATGCGTGCACACACATATGCATGTGTCCAGTTTAAGACTATAACCCAGATTGTGAGAGATGTATGTATGTATGGTTACACTCAGTGAAACTGACTATGATATATAATGACAGGAGGAAATATATATAGTGACATAAAAATGATGTAAAATCCAGGTCAGGTTGACCCCCGGCTCACAAAATGAAATGATGCATCGCCGCGCTGTTCCATTTTGTAAAGCTAATTCAAGGCAATTTATGGGTTTGTAAAAGGAAATAATTACCAAGGCCCAGGGCTGCAGGTTTAACTAGGCATACAGGCCTAGCAGTGCAAAAATATGGAAATGGGCCCTGCCTTTTGAGATTGTGTTTTAATAACAATAATTATCTATGCCCAGTCAGTGTGGAAATGCAAACAACAGATCAACCCCCCTTGCCATTTGAACATGCATGCACAGCATTAGTATATTCCCTGCTGCAGCATAAAGAAATCCATTCTCATGGCCAACGACAACAAGTGTATGTTTCACAAAACAGAAGCGCTGCTCTGTTGTGCTGCATGCTGGGGGGAAGGGACTCGTATATAAGACATGAAGTCCATGTTTTGGATCATTCTGAAATGGTGTTCCTTTCTACCCACAGTCAATAGAAAGGGGGAGAGCTACTGTATGCACTGTATGTCCTGTTATCTTTCACTCCCTCTCTCGTCTCTTCTCGTTTTTTTGTTTCACAGCAATGTTTTCTACCTTTTCCCCCGGTCCCTTCTATAGTATATCATCCATCTGTGTACGTCTGCCTGCCTTTACTCCCACAGGTGATGTGCAAAAGGCCAGACTGTGGCACAGCCATTACGGAGAGAAAATAGGAGATTGTGATGGCTGCTGCTCTTTCTCCCAGAAGACTATACTGTCTGCGGTAAAAATCACTTCCCTTTCGTTTTTTTTTTACTGACAATTGATTTTTCTCTGTCTTTCCGTCACTGATTTGCAAAGCATGCTATCTGAACAGTGATCTGTGGTCTTCCCT
The DNA here is from genome assembly GCF_963280865.1 of Gymnoscopelus braueri. Classification (NCBI taxonomy): domain Eukaryota; kingdom Metazoa; phylum Chordata; class Actinopteri; order Myctophiformes; family Myctophidae; genus Gymnoscopelus; species Gymnoscopelus braueri. The sequence continues at coordinate 8,683,449 of NC_137614.1, forward strand.
GGCAGTCACTGGTTTCTGAGTAGAGAATGTGTTTCAAGTCAAATCATGGGACCAGATAATCCTTTAAGACCGGGAACACATCTGTGTCATTTTAGATTTCTTTGGCTATTCAAAAATAGCAGATCTACAAGCTCATAGCGTGGCACCGAGTGCCGCGCTATGAGCTTGTAGATCTGCTATTTCTGAAAAATCGTGAAATATATATTTTTTAAGCGAACATTTTTAACTCAAATCTTTGCTTCTGGGGGGTCCCTGGAAGCTGGAAAAACATATTGTGAGATGGGGGTCCGTGGCCAAATATACAAGATCTACAAGCTCATAGCGCGGCACTTGGTGCCACACTATGAGCTTGTATATCTGCTATTTTTGGATAGCCAAAGGGGAAAAAAATGACACAGATGCGTTCCCGGTCTTAAAGGGATAATCAAACACACCTGTGTAACACACACAGATACTGATTTAATGCAGACACAGCTGACACACCTCTCACACACATATGAGCACGCGCGTGCGCTCAAAAGAGACTCTTACCCGAGCGTGGTCATGGTGACGATGGTGTACCAGAAGGAAGCCGGGATGCTGGTGAACTTGCTGGACGTCGAGCCCTTCTCGGCGTAGAACATGACGGTGGCGAAGATGATGATGGCCATGGTGAGCGAGAAGAGCAGGAAGCCCAGCTCCGAGGCGCAGCTCTTCAGCGTGTAGCCCAGGATGCGCAGGCCCTGCGAGTGCCGGGAGAACTTGAAGATGCGGAAGACGCGGAAGACGCGCAGCGTGACGAAGGCGCCGCTCACGTCCTCGTTGTCCGTCATCACGAGGCCGATGTAGTACGGCAGGATGGCCACCACGTCGATGATGCTCATCACCGAGCGCATGAAGCGGTAGCGGCTGGGCGCGGCGAACAGCCGCATCAGGTACTCCACGGTGAAGATCATGACGCAGGCCGTGTCCATGCAGAAGAAGGCCACCGTGTAGCGGTCGCCGCACGGGATGTCCTTGTGGTGCGGCGCCGTGCTGCAGGGCACCGTCTCCACCACGTTGGTGAGGACGGAGATGGCGATGAAGAAGCCGGTAACGTAGTAGAAGACCAGCGCCATGGTGGAGGTGTGCGGGTTCTCGAAGGCCCGCCACATGGACTCCCGGGGGGTCATGTTGGGCGGCTTGATGTCCTTGTTCTCGTCGTCCAGGTCGTCCTGCAGGCGCTCGGCGTTCTCCCTCTTGCGGTCCTTGTACTCTTCGTAGCAGCAGTCGCCGATGATCTCCGGGATGATGCCGAAGAAGGACAGCTCCTCGTCGTACGAGGTGATGCACTCGCCGCGCGGGTAGTGGAGCTTGCCCGTGCGGTAGAAGTTGAGCAAGACGCGGAACACGTCGGAGTCGCGGTCGAAGAAGTACTCGCCGGCCGCCTCGTCGTAGAAGAACTCCTTCTCGGAGCTGCCCAGCAGGGTGTCCGGGTAGCGGTCCAGCGTGTTCCGCCACGTCTGGAAGCGCCGCCCGCTGACGTTGATGACGATCACCTCGTCCTTCCGCTTGTGCTTCTCGACGGGCGCCACGGGCATGGGCAGGTTGGCCACGGGCATCCACCCGATGGCCGCCGCCCGGGCGAAGGGGAGCCACGCCGCCACGCCGGCTGACATGCTGAGTCCGGCGACTCTGGGTGAGGGTGAGGGTGAGGGAGGGGGAACAAGTCCGGCACCTTCACAACCAGCTTGACCTCAGCTCATTCACCATCTGCAGAGAGAGAGAGAGAGAGAGAGAGAGAGAGAGAGAGAGAGAGAGAGAGAGAGGGAGGGTTGGATGGACAGGGAGTGAACTAACGCCAGTGAGTTTATGTAAAGAGACAATGATGGGGAAACATGAACCAGAAGGCAGATGAATGAACAGATAGGTATGTGTGAGAAACTGGATGCAGGGGGGGGGAGGGTGCCAAATGGAACCAAATGGACCATTAGGGTCCATTTGGTTCCATTTGTAATATAATATATAATATAATTTGTACACTATCAGAGTTACAGACACATAAGGGTCAATTTGGTTCCAAACTATTAATTTGACTGGGTTACCTGGAACCCCCTCAGGTTGAGAACCACTGCTATAAGACAATAATATAACTCAAAGGCTTACTATACCAATACATAACATAAAACTATTGTTAATGCAAATAAAAAAATAAAAAAATACATTATGTAGAAATGATGTGACAGAAGAATCATTCACAGTGCCTGCTGTGAATGACACACACACACACACACACACACACACACACACACACGCACACACACACACACACACACACACACACACACACACACACACACGACACTTGCATCTAATCACATCCCATGTGTCAATTTCCTTAATTAGCTACTTAAAAGGCAATGCTTATCAGAAAGCCCTGTATAGAGTTACATGCTGCTGTATGCCATTCGCACTAGAAGAACTACCATAGCATCAGACAGGGTGGACACATAAGGGAAACGGTGTGGAGCATTTGGTTTTCTTTTTCTTTACTTGGCAAAAGAAGGCACATTATTAGCCCCAAACCGGCTAGATTTCTACCCGTTATAAGAACAGCAGAGAGCTGTGCTGCCACTCTACCAAGAGATGATCCACAGAAAACCTGTTGAACAGCAGGATGGACACAAGAAAACACGTCGTCTGGTCTGTGCCGTTACTACAGGACAGTGGCCGTTATGTCATCATAACTACATGTTTGACCTGACGTCAATTAAGCTGTATTTAAATGAAATACAAAACATGGCTCTTCTTAATAACAGTAACAACTGTTGCAGCATTAAAAAGCAGGACACGGGTCATTTAAATTGCAAACAGAAAGTATAACTGCAGCACTCCTGCCTTAAAATGTTGTGCTTTTTATTTATTTTTGCCAAATAGACAGACAGCCGCGTATTCACTTACCGATATGTAAAAGTCTACATCCAAAGAAACGAGCCGTCCGTCTGCTTGCTGTGGGCTTGGTTCTTATTTATTCCTCAAATGGCGTTTCTGTAACATCCATAAAGAAGTTGTTTAACCAAAAAAGAAAAAGTGACGGCTCATAATGATGGTGTGTGTGTGTGTGTGTGTGTGTGTGTGTGTGTGTGTGTGGGAAGCAGCGTAGCGGAGCAGTGCGTTATGCACGGTCCAACGAGTCCATGATGTTACACACCGCGCTCTCTGCGCGAGTCCTCCTCCAGCCCAAAGACGCTCCTTCTCTCTGCTTCCATCTGCCTGGGTTTATGTCTGACTGTAGAGACACACTGTAGCCTACTGGAGTACAGCGAGAGAGCTCTACTCTACCCCTCTCGCTCTCTCTCTCGCTCTCTCTCTCTCTCTCTCTCTCTCTCTCTCTCACACACACACACACAAACTCTCTCTTTCTCCTCCCTCCCTTCCTCCCCCCTCTCTCTCTCTCTCTCTCTATGACTGGCAGACTGATGGACGCGTTCTCTCCCCTCCCTCCCTTCCTCTTTCTCTCTCTCTCTAATGTCTCGGCTTGTTACAGCTGTGCAGACTCAGAGCGCACGAGCGACCTGACGAAGTGACGACTGACCAAACCACGCAGTATCTAAACCTAAACGGGATACAAAACGAGGCAGAGTCTGTGAGAATATATAGGCTACTTTATGCCTTAATGCCTGTAATGAATCCTTATAAAGACATTAAAGAGGCAATCAGTAAATGAGGACACGTGCCTCATTATACATTGACAACAACACACTGAACAGGAGTGATAAGATGATTGGTGAGCTGCCATATCTTCCCTTGGGGTTATACTGTATATGTTGAGCATGGTGCCAAGACTATAGGATACACAGTAACAGCCTGTTTTTTTTCTGTAGCATTCTACACACAATGATGCCACAAATGGCATTTGATGTTTGAGCTAAAGCTGTATCTTCCATAGGGATTATACAGCGGCTGACCAATCAGAGCTTCTAAAGTTCCACTGCACTGGCAACATGACTTTAGAATTCACAGCTAGACATTGGAGTATAGGAACTAAAATGTATACGTACATAGAGGAATACAAGAAGTACGCCCCGGGTCAAATCCGGCGACCGAGGAATGGTCGCCACCAGGTATTCCTAAACGTAACCTCAGTAAAACTATGCCTAAACCTAACCTTATTCCTATACGTAACTTCTGTAAAACTATGCCTAAACCTAACCTTATTCCTAAACGTAACCCCAGTAAAACGATGCCTAAACTAACCTTATTCCTAAACGTAACCTCAGTAAAACGATGTCTAAACTAACCTTATTCCTAAACGTAACCTCAGTAAAACTATTCCTAACCTTGTTCCTAACCTTAACCTCAGTAAAACAAATACAAGAATACAAGAACCGCTGGGGGCGAGTGTGTTTTGTGGCGAGCCTTCCGGTTACCATATAGAGACATACATATTGTACCATCCTAGGTTCTCAAGGGTGGAATTACATTTCCTGATATGACACAGGGGTGCATTCATTGTGCTATTATTTAATTACTATTTGTATATGGGAATGCGTAATGGGATTGTGTGATGGGCATTTAATGTGTTGTTCCATGTTGATTCTTTTGCTATTTATGTTGATACAGTATGTGTATGTATTTGTCCATGGGGGGAAGGGGGAAATAACTTTTCGCATTTGTGGCGAATTCTAAGTTTGATGTATACCTGCCTGGTATCCAAGTTATTTTGTAGCATTCAATTGTTTTCTTTGCACTCTATGCACTTGACTATATTTACAGTAGGCCTATATAAACAGTAGTTTATTTTAGGGTTCATGCCACTTACCAAAATCTTGCACTTTGTAACTTGTTCTGGATAAGACTGTCTAAATGCTTCAATTGTCGCTGCCCGAGGGATCTTACCAAGAGAAATCTTATTTTCTCATTTGTGAATAACTAACGCAATATGTGATAAATGAATTACGACCACCATTTCTTTCTCTCTCTCTCTCTCTCTCTCTCTCTCTCTCTCTCTCTCTCTCTCTCTCTCTCTCTCTCTCTCTCTCTCTCTCTCTCTCTCTCTCTCTCTCTCTCTCTCTCTCTCTCTCTCTCTCTCTCTCTCACACACATATATAGCAGATAGAGGAGAGTCAGGGGGTATATTCTTTAGAACTTGATATTCCCTGTTGATATTCCCTGTTTATATTCTCCTCTGATGGCCTGGCCCTCAGCGGTGCCTGGTTACTGTCACCACATGCAGGTTTATTCATTGAAAGCAGACATTCCAAAACAAAAGTGCTCCTGTGGAAAAGCTCTCAGAGCGAGCCGAGTCTACAGTGAGGAGAAACAGTGCAGGGGTCAAGCTTATATGCGTAAGCCTGGGTTTCCATGAGGCATTACAATGAGGCATGGGCAGCAAGTACGCCATCCCTCTATATCTCCTGGAAGTTATTCATCACTGCATACTGAAGGGCTATATTCAAATTATTCTGAACTGCAGGGATGGAGTCTGATCCAGGTTTCAAGCATGAAGTTCTGGATATATTTAAGACAACAGGTGATGTCATTTACATCATCCCTCCAGGTAATATAATTCAGAAAGACGTGTGAGTCACTTTAGTTGTACATCTTCAGTGCTTTACTAGATGCAGATTTGGATTTAGGTGTGGGTGACATGGGCAGCTAGGCGCCCCAAGGCACCATCTTGCCAGGGCGCAAAAAAAAACGTCATCATGTCACCTTGTGGGTTAACCTTGTCATAGTGGGTGGGTACCCTGATTATAGTTTGTGTGAGCTATAGGCAAGCTACTGCCTGGAATGGTCTCCCACTCAGCCGTCTGAGATGGGGATGGGGGGTGGGGGGTAGGTTGACATCACCTCAGGTCTCCCCACTAGAAGCCAGAGGGGAGTGGAGGAATCTATCAAATAACCCACCTCTACTAAGTACCTACTGTACTAATGAGATAATTATTGTTAAAATCAGTCAGCTACAGTTTTGTCACCACAAAATGCAATCAAATATATCACAATTCATTCATAATATCATGGTATAGTTTCACAAACACATTTGTTACTGGTATGTACAACATTTAGTTAAGAATAATATAAAACCAGTCTGCATACCACCAAGGTTAGTCTTGGTTGACAGTGTTGCGGAACACGTGTAGTATACCCGGGGTGACCACACTCTTGATCATTGTTACACAACATTACCGAGATGGATAAAAAGCTCTTCTCCGCCCACTGTTTGGAAACTCTGACCACAGCTCCATCCAACTGATATTGGCCTACAAGCAGAGGCTTAAAAGAGAGCCGGTCGTTGAGAAGGAGGTCCCAATCTGGTCGGAGGATACAGACTCTGTAGTACAATCCTTTTTTCACAAGACTGACTGGGAGATGTTTAAGGAGACCGCCGGTAACAATGTCAACGAGCTCTCAGGACTCCGTCACTGGTTCTATCTGTAAGTGCATCGATGACATAGTTCCTACAAAGACAGTTCGGATCTACCCCAACCAGAAACATTGGCTCGACAGCGGAGTACGCATCGCACTACATGCACGCGATGCTGGTTTCAGATCCGGCCATGTCCACTCATGCCAACCTCAATAGGGCCATCAGGAGGGCGAAGAAGGAGTTTGATGCAAAGATGGAAGACCAGTTCATCAGGGGCACGTGGTAGGCGGTACATAATTTGACGGACGGCAAAGCGAAAACCATAGGAGAAGTGAACCTGCCTGCCTCCCTTCTTGATGAATCTACTTCAGCCGGTTCGAGACCGGCTCCTCCCGCGGGAAACCTGCCAGGGCCAGCAGCGACTAAGAACAACATCAACCAGCCAGCGGCAGCACCAGCAAGGGAGACCAGCCCACTAGCCATCTCGGAGGACGAAGTGCGCATAGCCTTCAAGAGAGTCAACATCAGGGGCGCCCGCTGGCCTAGCGTTCCAGGCGCATACCATTATACGCTGCGCTGGTAATCCAGCTTGACAGTGTGTCGCGGGTTCGACTCCCAATCCCGACGACCTTTGCTGTGTGTCACCCCCCATCTCTCTCCCCATTTCCTGTCGGCCTGCCATGTCCTGTCAAATAGGGGCATGGAAGCCCAAAAGAAAAGAGAGTCAACATCCGAACCGACGCCAGGTGGTGAGAATGGGCAGTATCACATCCGACACCCTGGCGCTCAGCACTAGAGCACCCCAAGGATGCGTGCTGAGCCCTCTCCTCTACTCCCTGTACATGCATGACTGCGCAGCCACACACGACTCCAACATCATCCTGAAGTATGCTGATGACACGACAGTGATAGGTCGGATTATCAACAGCAATGAGTCTGCCCACAGAGATGAGATCAGTATACTGGCACTCTGATGCCAGGGGAACAGCCTCACCCCCAACATCGACAAGACTAAAGGTCATTACACACCGGCGATTATGCGAATATACGCAAAATTCGGACTCGTTCCGAATAATTAAAAGACGCTTTTTCGCTTCGCTTTTTCGCTCCATGGAAGCTTGCATTGGCTTTATAAGGTTTTTAAAAAAAAAACGTATTATTCGGTGTGTAAGGAGCTTTAGGAGCTGATCGTGGACTGGAAGAGGTCGAGGAGAGAGCATGCACCCGTCTTCATCGATGGAGCTGCAGTGGAAAGGGTCAGCGAGTTCAAGTTCCTTGGAGTAAACAACGAGGAGGAGCTCAAGTGGGACTAACAAACACACGTGTGGAAAAAGCCCCAGCAGCGACTATACTGGTTTCACTGCCTGAAGAAGTACAGAGTTAGCCCCCACATCCTCAGATTGTACTACAACAGCTCCATTGAAAGCGTCCTGTCAGGCTGTGTTACAAACTGCACTGCCCGAGAAAAGAAAAAGCTACAGCGGGTGGTCCGGTCAGCAGAACGCATAACGGGAGGAGAGCTCCCCTCGCTCCAGGAACTGTACAAGAAGAGGTGCGTAGTCAAAGCTCAGTGCATCATCAAGGAAAGGCACCACCCCAGCCACAAACTGTTCAAACCCCTGAAACGACCGCGGCCGGGCAAGGCGGCCTACCGTAGTATCAAGGGCCAGACCACCAGGGTTTATGAACAGCTTCCACCTGGCTACCATCAGACTGTTGGACAAGGCATGACCACCGCCTGTCATCGGGTTGGCCTTGAACTTTTGCTTTCCTCATGGACCTACTGTACCTGTGGATTTGACCAGTAAAGCAACCTTTTGTGGACTATGTGGTTGAACTTGACACTGGACGATACTCTTGCATTAATGTCATGAACAGTATTTACCAGCTGTTATGCTCACGCACCTTATTTCTAAACCACATAATGTTTGATAGATAGATAGATAGATAGATACCTTTATTATCCCGCGGGGGAAATTCAGTCGCCCAGAGGTGGCGCAGCAGTCAAGGTTACAGAGTTACAGGTAAAGAGTAAGGAATGTCATTAGAGGTCAGAGTCATTAGAGGTCAACTAATTATTCCAGGTTAAGTTACGGTTGACCTGGCCAAGCGACCAGCGGCCTACCTAAGGATGAGGATGGATATGCTATGTGTAAATATGTAAATAACTTGTTGTCTCTCTTAGATTCCTTCTTTTTTCATCCTTCTCGTTTCATTATGATAATATACTGTATACTGTATGTAGCTTGCAGCAAAACGAGTAAAAACGATCTAGCACATCATTTACTTGGTTAACCTTCACTGAGGAGACTAAGGTGTTGATAAAAATGAACTTGTACTTTTAGGTGACTTTAACCGAGATTGGTTGGACAAAGCTTCTAAGAATGCTAAAAACATTATTGGGAACTTGAACCTAACTCAGTTAATTAGTGAGCCCACTCGGGTCACACCCACATGCCAATCCCTGCTAGATTGGATTTTGGTCTCACATCCAAATCGGATTATTAAATCAGGTATCATGTCTGATTGCTTTAGCGATCATTGCATGGTATACTGCATCTGGAAAATTAGACTACCCAAACTTCCCCCAAAATTAATCAAAATTAGGCAAGATAAGAAAATTAATATAGATGAATTCATTAATGATTTAATTTCAGTTAATTGGGACCGATACCAAATAATCTCAAATGTTCACGATGCATGGAGTTTCTTATATTCTGAACTCACTCGAATTATCGACAAGCATGCTCCCTTCAAAACCATTAAGGTAAAGGGTAACCACCTTCCATGGATCACAACTGAGCTAACAAGTACTTTCAGGCAGAGGGACAAGGCATGGGCTTTATACCGTAAGACAAAGGATCCTGCAAACTGGGAAAAATACAGACAGTTAAGAAATAAAAGTAAAATAATGACCAGGAATGCAAAATCAAACTATTATACAGAATCTCTTAATCATGATTTCAAAAATCCTAAACAATTCTGGAAAAAAATAAAAACAATAACTAATTCATCTGATAAAAATGCTCACTGCAATCAATTAAAAGTTAATAACACCTTAATACATAATCCTCTTTTAGTAGCGCAAGCTTTTAACAATCACTTCGCTTCAGTCTGTACTCCCACAATGCACGATCCTTATGTTATCTTTAATAGTGCACCACCTTGCCATAGCTCCTTCTCCTTCATGAAAATCTCACCTGTTGATGTTCTTAAAGCCATTAATGATCTCAAAGTGTGTAGTGGCCCTGGCTTAGATGGTATAGAAAGCAAATTTCTTAAACTAGCTCCACACATCCTTATGTACCCTCTCTGTGATCTTTTTAATCTGTCTTTATCAACTCATGAAATACCATCGATCTGGAAGTGTTCACGAATCACTCCTCTGCACAAAGCGGGCAATGCACTTGATCCCAATAATTACAGACCAATCTCAATTATCTGTTCCATAGCAAAAATTTTCGAAAAAATAATTTACAACCAATTGTCTAAATATCTTAGCAACAATAATATTTTATCACCTTTTCAATCTGGTTTTCGCTCCAATCATTCTACAACTACTGCTCTATTAAAATTAACAAACGATATTTTTTCTGCATCTGGTAATAATAATCTGACGGGCTCAATTTTTATTGATTTAACAAAAGCATTTGATCTGGTCGACCACTACCTTCTATTAGACAAACTGTACTCTATTGGTCTCTCACGCAATGCCCTACTTTGGTTCAATTCCTATCTTCACAACAGAAAACAGTGTGTTGTTATACAGGACAATAAATCTGGTTTAGCAGTGCAGGAACGAGGTGTACCGCAAGGTTCAACCTTAGGCCCACTCTTGTTTTCTATTTTTATCAATGATCTCCCCTCAATTTTTTTGGGTTGTAATGTGCAACTCTATGCAGATGACACAGTAATATATACATCACAAACTACCATATCACAAATCCAGTCAACATTACAATCAAATTTCAATCATCTCGAATTATGGCTCTCGGCAAATAAATTACTCATCAACAAAACAAAAACAAACACTATGCTTTTTGGAACTAAACAGAATCTTATAAAAACCATAAATCAATCATATAATATCACTTGTCTTGACGGTACGCAACTGCATAGAGTTGATCACATCAAATATCTGGGCCTGTGGCTTGATTCTGAACTTACATTCAAATGTCACATTGACAACATTGTTAGAAAAATAAATTTTAGTACTGGTGTTCTCTACCGTAACAGAAAATGTTTTACACTTACAGTTAGAAAAAAACTTGCTCTTCAACTCATACTTCCTATTATGGATTATGCAGATGTAGTCTATCAGACTGCATCTAAAAATAACCTTCTTCCACTTAATACAATATACAACCGTTTATGTAGATTTGTTCTTGGCTGTCCTTATATGACTCATCATTGTACCATGTATGAAAACCTTAACTTGCCATCTCCCACAGTAAGACGACAGCAGCACTGGTTACAGTTCATTTTTAAATGTATCTACTTTAATTACCCACAGTATCTCAAACAGTATATGAATCATTTTACCTCTAGACACCAACTGAGACATTGTGCACAAGTTTACTTTGATGTTCCACGTGTATTTAATTCGGTCTCCAAAAAATCCTTTAGGTTTAAAGCTCCTTCTGACTGGAACAACCTACCTGTTCATATTCGGTCAATATCATCTCCTCAATTGTTTAAAACTGCGCTGTCCTCTCACCTTGAGACTACCTGCTCATGTTTTCACTAATTATCAATAACAGATCTATGACACAATAATTCATTCATGTACTGTATGTGCTTTGTGTATTGTTGTTGTGTTATTGTTGTATGTTTTGTCTTGTTTTCCCCCCTTGATTGATGTTGTTTTGTCCTGTTTATTTATGTTTTGTTTTGTTCTGTTTCCTAAATGTATTAGTATGTACTCTGTAACTGCGGAGCCCCTTGAAAACGAGATGGTTCATCTCAAGGGGTTAGTCCGAATAAAGAATTTCAATATATGTGTTCTGTGATTGTACTTAGGTCTTGAGCTCAGTAAGGGGAATTTCCAATACTGTAAGCGAACTTAATAATTATGCTGATATTATGTAACATTTGTGATATATTGAGACTTATGTCTACAATTACCCATGTAGGTTGTATGGTTCCTTTCGTTCCTATTATGAAAATTGGATTCATCGTTCATAATGACATGTAGCTTTAATTGTGCAACAATTGTATCCTTCTCCTGGAGGTCCTCAAGGCCAAATTAACGGGATAGCCTTTCTTCAGGATAGTCGTTCCCAGTTAGAGTCTAGTTAAGTGGTCTCTCCAACCCATGCTTAACTTTTTATTGATTTTGATCTAGCACTTATGTCTATATTGTTATCGTTTTTTTTCTTTTTAAAGTTGTTTCCTTTCTTTCCTTTTGACTTTGGGTACTTAGAAAAGCACTATATAAATCTGAGCTATTATTATAATTATTTAGGTTAGGTTGTCAGGCTCATACAGTTTCCCAATGCAAATGCAGGGACACTTCTGAAATATTTTGGGCACTGGCCAGGATGAGGAGCCATCTACCCCCTGAGACACACATGTGTCTTGTCTTCATAAACAATGTCTGAGCCTAAGGATGAGGATGGATGAGGACCCATTTTCTGCCACTTTCCCCCAGCAGCATTCATCAGGTGAGCCTGTGTGTGTGTGTGTGTGTGTGTGTGTTTCAAATGTATGAATATACATTTCTGTCAGGTGATAAGAAGCGGCCTGCTCACTGCTCATCCATTGAAGGAAGCATGAACTCAGTCCGGGGCATTCCCCCCAGGCTGGCAGAGGGAGAGTAGCGCCCAGGATTACAGCTTAGGCAATTGGCACTGGGTTAAAAAAAACGGGTTACAAAAATCGTGCAATAAAAAGTTAAGAGAAAACATATGTTTACATTGCCAAAGCACGTGTCAAAATATAATAAAAACGGGGGGAAATGGGGAAAGTATATACAGTTGGAGGGGGTACAGCAGTGTGTAAACAGAGCTATGTCACATTGCGTCGTTATATGTTATATACATGTTATACAGGCTATAAAGCTTTTTGAGACAAATAGCTTTTGTCACTTTGGGACATATAGCAGCATTTTTTTTCAAAACTATTTAACCCTTTAAGACCTGGGACGCATTTGTGTCATTTTAGATTTCTTTGGCTATTCAAAAATAGCAGATCTACAAGCTTGTATATCTGCTATTTTTGAAAAATCGTGAAAATGTGTGCAAATCTTTGAATATATATATTTTTGTAAAGCAGACATTTGTAACTCAAATCTTTGCTTCTGGGAGGTCCCAAAACATTTTGAGATGGGGGTCCGTGGCCAAATACTATATCATTTTGGGGGTCCTCGAGATGAAACAGTTTGAGAACCACTGATATTATAGTTATTTTCAAAAAAAACTTTGGGATTTGTAGAATCCCTAGAAGCAAAGATTTGAGTTAAAAATGTTAACTTAAAAAATATATATATATTCGAAGATTTGCTCCAATTTTCCACGATTTAAAAAAAATATAGCAGATATACAAGCTCATAGCGAGGCACTCGGTGCCGCGCTATGAGCTTGTAGATTTGCTATTTTTGAGTGGTGCCAACCACTCCTACGCTTGACTTTGTCCTGGTGTCCGTCTGTGTGTCCGTGTGTCCGTGTGTCCGTATGAGCACGGCCTCTCTGTATGTTTGAGCACAGCCTCAACAGCTGCGGCTGATTGCAACACAAAGATGCAACCATACAGGTACAGGTACAGTACAGTACAGACCGTACAGTACAGTACAGTACAGACCGTACAGTACAGTACAGTACGTACAGTACAGTACAGTACAGTACAGTACAGTACAGTACAGTACAGTACAGTACAGGTACTGGTAGAGGTACAGTACAGTACAGTACAGACCGCACAGTACAGTACAGTACAGTACAGTACAGACCGTACAGTACAGTACAGTACGTACAGTACAGTACAGTACAGTACAGTACAGTACAGTACAGTACAGTACAGTACAGTACAGACCATACAGTACAGTACAGTACAGTACAGTACAGTACAGTACAGGTAGAGGTACAGTACAGTACAGTACTGGTACAGGTACAGTACAGTACAGTACCGTACAGTACACACACACACACACACACACCACTTTTGAGTAAAAATACTTAAAATGAGTAAAATTACTTAAAATGAGTAAAAATACTTAAAATGAGTAAAAATACTTAAATATTAGTAAAGATACTTTAAAGTTCCTAAACTGAGTAAAAATACTTTAAATGAGTAAAAATACTTAAAATGCGTAAAAATACTTAAAAGATGTTAAAATGAGTAAAAACACGTACAAATCTGTACAAACATTTTAAAGTACTTAAAATGAGTAAAAATACATTGAAGTCATCAAAGTCAGTAAAAAGTAACTAATGCAATGACCTCATGAAAGGCACCACTCTCTTCACACTGGGTGTGATTTTCATTTTTGAATAGCCCAAAGAAATCTAAAAATGACACAGATGCGTTCTAGGTCTTAATGGATAAAATAGTATTTAAAAAATGCCTCTGATTTAAAATGTGTTTAAAGGTAGCAGCTCTGTTTATATGTGCAGTAGGTCTACTCTAGAGGTCTACTCGGGACACTCAATGGCTAGAACTTCCACTGAGTGCCCTGACTGGATGTCAATCAAATCTATAGTGTGCAATACAGTATCAATGTCAGCAATGACCTACATGCGAACAATGGTAAATTAAGTGGCTGTGCATTCACATCATTCAATGCTCTGCAGAACAATATGCACCCTTAATTGAACCTACCGGGACCCTCTTCCTCAATACGGAGCCCACTGAAATATCTATAAGGTTGGACCCCAGTGCGCACACACGCAAACGCGCACGCACGCACACGCGCACACACACACACACACACACACACACACACACACACACACACACACACACACACACACACACACACACACACTTGACAAGCCGGTCACGGCCAGTGAGAATTAGTGTTATGAAAGGTTCAATCAGCTTCACAAAGCCATCCAATCAGAATCATTGTTACAAAGCCATCCCGGAGAATCAACTTCACACAAAGCCATTCAAACAGAATCACTGTTGCAAGGCCAACCTCCCAGGGCTGGTTTCACAAAGCCATTCACTCACAATCTCCGTTACAAAGCTGCCAGGTCAGAATTGTTACATCCATCCTGTATGACAAACACTGTTAATAACCTTCCTATCAGAATAGTCGTTACAAATGCCATTCTCTCAGAATTGCTGTCACTGGGTTATATGGGTTTGCATCCACCGTGGTGCATCCGGCTTTGTCGGGCGTCTATGCGAACGCAATTGGCCCGTGTTGGGAGGAGGGAAGCCGGGTGGGGAGGGTGATATCGGTCATTTGCACGTATACTCATACAGGCTGGGGGGGGGGCGGCACCTGTCAGCAGGGAGTGTAGGGCGGGAGGAGTACGGCGAAGGCTCTACGTCCACCCGGTGGAGGCTCCTCTCTGGTAGGTGAGACAGTAGGATACGACAGCAGTGACAAGACAGAAATGTGTGAGGGGAGAAATGAATCGGCATAACGACTAAATTGGGGAGAAAAACGTTTTTTTTTTTTTTTTTTTTCTCTTAAGGTTAAAGTACTATATTCTGATAGTAATCATTGCTACAGAGCGTTTGTTCAGTCACAGGAGTCTCTCCAGCTCTTTAGTAAACAGAATATAGTACATTTTCAGGTAGGTGACAACATTTAAGCCAATCAGGAGAGAGCACTGAAAATGCATTTTCTGTTTAATAAAGAGCTGGAGAGACATGGGAGACTCCTTTTACTGAACAAACACTCTATAGCAATGAGTACTATCAGAATATAGAGCTATTCAACACTTATTTTAACCAAAGCAAATCACTTACCCTACCTTTAAAAGAGAATTAACCAGCCATTGCCAATCAGAATCATTGTTTCAAAGCTGTCCAATGATATGCACCATCATACCAATCATACCATTATATACCGTTACTTACTGTTTTAACCACAAAGCTGTCCAAACAGAATGGCAGTTACAAAGCTGTCAAAAATCATTGATACAAATCCATAAAGACTTATGTGCTCATGTATTCACAAACGTAGAACGTAGTAAACTCAGAGGAGACACACCTACACATACTGTGCTGACTGAAAGTCACATAAATCACATCTAAGACTTGGGAAATTGTTTGTTAAACTGCCACCCCAAAAACCCAGACACACTCATACAAACTCAACAAAGCATGAAATACTTTTCCCGACTGAGTGATTCCAAAAAACTCAAATGTCACTGAACAACAAGGTGAGGCTCTCCATGGTCAGTTGTCCACTGTAATTCTCCGATGACATCAAATCGACATTAAAGCCAAAATCCATCCGGTCCTGCACTGCCACACAGAGACACAGACTGGCCATGCTCGACTGCTAAAAGAATCCGAAACCTCTTGGACTCATTGAATGCTTGACAGATTTACTCCACACAGTAGGCTATGCAGTGAGTGCTACTGCTAAGGGCTCTCAACTTGAGATGTGGAAAAGTCATTCTCCGCACAGAGTCAGTCCCTCATTCACTGTCATTATAGGCCTGGTCAGTGGTGCAATGTACGTCTACTCAAGTACTGTACTTAAGTACAATCTTTGGGGTATTTTTTTACTTTACTGGAGTATTTCCAATTTTCAATACTTTTACTTCTACTCCACTACATCTCCGAGACGAATATTGTACTTTTACTCCACTACAATTATTTGAAAACATTACTTACTAGTTACTTTGTAGATGTTGATTATTACAAAACATACATTAATCACTTCAGCCCTACAGTATATACATTTCGGGAAATTTTCGGACATTTGAAAATAGCCGATCTGCTATTTTCAAAAGATTTTTTATACATTTTATATATTTTTTATATTTGAAAACTTGTGAATTGGGACATTCTGCATAATGAGTACTTTCTACTTTTGGTACTTTAAGTACATTGTTTATGATACCAATACTTTTGTACTTTTACTCAAGTAAATTTTGAATTCCAGACTATACATTGTAAAAGAGTATTTCAACATTGCAGTATTGATACTTTTGCCAAAAAAAAATTGAGTACTTTTTCCACCACTGGGCCTAGTGCAGTTTGGACAAAATCACAGCGTTAAGAGAATCATGATAACGAGGGGTTTTTGTTTTGTTATGAAGACCCACACACACTTTGCGCCAGAAGCAGTGAGGTCATGCTTTCTTGCACTAATTTCCATTCAAAACCTGCTGAAAAGGAATGAGGAATTCAGTAAGACATGTTAACGCTGTCATCCAAGCCGACTTAACGCCAGAGTACGCTGTTCAGACCATAATAGCATTACGGCCCCCGAGACGGCATGTTATACGCCTAATCGCCTATAGCCTACCATACATCTGTCCTCGCTGCAGTGCTCAATCCTCTCTGTGATAGATGTGAGATAAAGGGCCATGTGGTGGATCCCAGGTTGCTTAATTCTCTGATCTGATAAGCACAGGACACTGATGGAAACTTTGAGGTAAAGGTGACAGGCAGCAGCCCCCAATCTATCACTCTTCATGTAACCCTGGCATCACGACTGACTCACAACTGAATGCTGATCATCACTTCAAGACACGATTACATCCACACATGCAGGCAGGCACAGAGGCACACACACACACACACACACACACACACACACACACACACACACACACACACACACACACACACACACACACACACACACACACACACACACACACACACACACACACACACACACACACACAGCCTTACAACAAAATGTCTCTCCTATGTCTATGCTTTGCCACCCGAGTCAACTTACAGTAAGAATGTAAGACTGTTTTGACATCCCCCCTCTCTGTGTGCATGTGTTTGTTTGTTTGTTTGCTTCCTGAGGTTCAATTATTCATAAAATTCCACCACAATTATTCATAAATTCCCCTCAACCTACCTGCTTTGGTGTGTCTAATCCCCATTAGGTGTCTGAAGTCTTCCTTTGGGGATTTAGTATCTCACTGTGGCAGAGTTTGCCCGCGCTGTGCCAACACACAGACTTGGCAGCCCTCTGCCGTGCGGTGCAGGCAGGCAGGCAGTCAATGGCACACGGGCGCACACTGTAGATGTGCCCCTGGCCCCCGTCCAGCACATATAGAGCCTAAAGTCAACCTATTCCAGAATCAACCCCCAAATCCGTTGAAATGCTGAGCTTTGCTTGCTCCTAACGATACTACGGGTTGTATAGGAGCATCCAGCACACCTCCCCAACTCATCCTTTAAGAGGTTTGAGATGAGATCCTTTGTTTGTTTGTTTTTTATACATTTTTATCCCACGATTTTGTAACCCTTTTTTTTCACTAGGTGGCAATTTTCTAAGTGATCCTGGGCACTACCCTCCCCCCACCAGCCAACTGACCTTCTTGTCACCTGACAGGGGGGAGTTTCCCTGGTTGGACGTAGCGCGTGGAAGGAACACGTTATTCCAACCAGTTCCCTTCCCCTCCATCAGGTGCCCCGGCTGTCATGGGGGAGGCGATATAGCGACCAGGATTACTACATGTTTTTGTGAGGGTATCAACTACCCTAGGAGACACGGGGAGAACATGCAAACTCCACACAGAGTGAGATCCCTTGTGAATTGTTTTGTTTACAGAGGTACTGTATACTGTACACTCTTCACAGCATGATACCAAAACTACATGATAATACAGGGTAAAGGATCCTTGAATATCCCACACATAGGAATAGGATAGTGATACAGTGAATTCCAATGACTCATACCTGTACACGGCCATAACTCACTCTTCACTTTGCCATGCATGCTACTCAAAAGTTTGTGCAAGGTCGTGTCAGATGGTCCGTACGGTGATGACACTGCCTGGAGGATTCCTCAGACAAGTATAGCGAGGAGAAAAGGCCTTGAATCTCACTTCTGCCTCTTTGTGTTTCTAATCCTCTCGTTCCTCTTTGAGGTGGGGGGGGGAGGCAGCGTTTGACCTTCTAGACATATCCGAACTCCAATGGAGAATTCAGCATCACTCACGAGTCCTGACAATGCCAACCCAGTGGCAACACAACCCATTAAACTTTCAGCTGCTACAGTATTAGTTATTGATTTCAGTCATTTAAAATTCTCAAGGAGTGACTCATGGACATGAACTCCTACAGGCTGACAGACTCTTTCAGAAGCCTTGTGCATTGTCCACATATGATGCCCAATGCTGGGAGACCCAAATGAGCGTCGAAAAAGAGGTCCCCAGAGGACTCCTCTTCTCTGCACTCGTACTTCTTGAAAAATAGCAATACATTTTGATGCAAGTTTACTGAGCTACTGAACGAATGTGTGTGTAAACGGACAGAAAGTTCTAAAAAGAAACCGCAAGGGAAAAAAATAGACTGTTTATATCTGGGCGATCAATTCCCTATACGAAAAAGTTAATTATGGCACTACATTTTGTTGACAAGCAAGGAGTTGGACCAATTTGCTTCCGTTGTCAAACCCTCAAGAAGAAACATACTTGTTTGAAATGTTTATTTGTTTGAAAAGCTTTTTGTCCCTGCATTTCATGGACCCACATTTTGTGACAAGAAAATTGGGGAGGAATCTGAGGCTGAAGTGTTACTGAAGGAATTCCAAGGCAGCCAATTAGTGCAATACAACTGTGAATGGGATCATATGTTGAATTATTAATATAACATGAACATGGCCAGAAGACATTATAGCATTATGGACTATAAGAGCATTGAGTCATCATCTGATCTGGATGATATTACTATGGATTCAAAGGGGTACATATACAGTAGATACTGTAGATACTGTAGGCTATAGCGATGAGAGAATAAATCCTATACAGAGATGTACTAAATCAGTGGTTCTCAAACTTTTTCAAGTCAAGGACCCCCAAATTGACACTTATTAGCCCGCAGACCACCAATTGAAAATATATGCCAAGGCCCCCCCATAAGAGAAGATTTTTACGGCTCTAGCAGTGAATTTCAACCATTTTAATTTCAAGGACCCCCAGTTTGACATGCATTATAGGCTACGGACCATTTAATGGCATTTATATCTCTGGGACCCCAATTTCTATTGTAAAATCAATGTTAATCTCACTCAGACTCTGAGTTACAGACCCATAAAGGTCAATTTGGTTCCTAACTATCTATCATTTAGCTGGGGACCCCCTGGAACTCCCTCAAGGACCCACTTTGAGAACCAACCTACTAAATGGTGCTGTTATCACCTTTGTCGAAGGCAAAAGATTTTCCTGTTTTCAAAGTTATAATTGCCAACACACCTGACGCCTGCAGTTTTGCCACATGAACGCTATAGCATCCCTATTCTAGGGCGAACATTCGTTCAAAATAGCAGACCTACAAGCTCACAACGCATCGCAACGTGACTCATTGTGAGCTTGTAGATCTGCCATTTAGGGCAAAGAGGTTTGGTTTAGACGGAAAAAAGGAGCAGACCTATTTCAGAGCCCTGGGGGACTCCAGGCAAGGTTTTACAGCACAGGTTTACGGTAATTAAAGACTATGTTTGAACATAATGGGATAACAATAGGTCGGGGCGTGATATCCCTATAGGTTTGTATCCTTGATCTTTTTCAAGATCTTTGGAAAAGGAATGTCTATACATCCACATCATAGCAAAACCTTTCATTGTAACAACTAGTTTCTGACACAACTGCAGTATCGCTTGATAGCTTCATAACACAGTGACATGAATGTATATATACTGTAATGTGTCTTTCCCCGTTTGATCTTTTCTGTTAACTAAAAACGATCCCTTCACATACTTTCATGTGCATTCTACCTGTCATAGACCTACAGTACCCCCACATTTATACTAGACAGACACTCTTTCTCGAATCACTCAGTCACTGTGGAACATTACATTTTAGCTGGAGAGGGGCAACATACACCCCCCCCCCACACACACACACACACGCGTCCATACTACAGCATACTTTACTTTACAAGGCCAGGGCTGAAGTACAAATGGGGCCTTCTCGACCTTTAGTCTAAACACCGCTCAGGGATCATGAACACAGACCATTTGACAAGTTCCAACATGGTGAAACTCAGACATGTCATTCAAAGCTTTACTGTATAAGGTTTGCACCTTCACATGCACAGGACATTTCTGCCTTAAAAAAAAACATGCACACCATCTGTTTACAGTATTGCCAATAATTAACTTATCCCGCTGTCTTTTCTTTTGGCACACATCCTACAAAGCATAATTACATTTATTTAATCATTTTGTTAATTGGCATAATATGAAGTTAAAAATGAGGAAAATTTGAAAAAAAAAGAGATGTGCTGGCCAATCAGTCTCTCTCCCCCTCTTCCTCTCTCTCCCCTCTCTCTCTCTCTCATACAGAAGAAGTAAATTGCCTCTCTGTGACAGCGTAATTCCAGTGGGACCACAAGGGTAAAAGAGCATCAAGTTTGCACTTTCTCTCTGTGACTCATCACGGCTAATGCCACTAAGTGAGATTAATCGTGCATGTAGAGCTTTCATCACAGTGACTCCTGTGAATCCGAATTAAAAGGACCGGCGCAGCTAAACAGCAAACATCAAGCATCACAGAATCGGACTGAGATTTAAACTTAAAAGCAGTGGTTCTCAACCTTTGGGCCGGGAACCACTGGCGGGCCGCGAGGATATCGCAATTGTTCCCTTGTTTGTTTGGCCCGGCAAAAACTCGGATGTGTCTCAAAGAATATGATTGGTTAGAATATTTGGCGGTCCCGTTTTAATTTTTCACAAGATCGGTGGTTGTTGCAATGACCTGCACTACAATACTTAACCCTGTTGCGCTATGACAAAACAAACCCATAAAATGTAATAATGTGTGTGTTCCGTAATGCAATAGGCTCTATGCACAGCAACCATATTGTAAAGGCCTTCACAGGTGTTGCCAATGATACTAATGAAGGCTCTGTTCCATTCCAGTCAAACAGAGTCAGGGTGCTGATATTGTTCATGTTGGCTCACTGAAACACTCTGCTACACCAGTGGGTCTCAAAGTGTGGTCCAGGGACCCTCATGGTTCCTTGAGGGGGTTCCAAATGGCCCCTTACGGGAGTGTAACTCTGAGAGTGTACAAATGGAACCAAATGGTCCCGTAAGTCCATTTGTACTCTCTCAGAGTTACGGGGCTCCTTGAAATTAAAAAGTTTGAGAACCACTGTGCTACACTAAATGGAACAGAGCCTTCATTAGCATCATTGGTAACACCTATGAAGAAAGTAAGAAAGAGGCCCAATTTCCTTCTAATATGGCTGCTGTGCATAGAGCCTATTCCAATGGTGAAAGCTGTGTTGCCATTCCTTCACCCAGTGAAGGAATGGCGGATTCGGCCACGCCCCGAAATAATGTGTGTGTCTCAAAGAATATAAAATATATAACAAATATATCGTCGGTGTCCGGGACGAACCAGCTAACTCCATTTTCATTATTATTATTATTTTTTCATAAATCAACGCTATTGAACACCCTTTACGTCTGTGTAAAAAATCTAAACATTTGAACCAATGAAAAGTATTAAAAAGCGCCTCTGACGCAACCTCCCAACTCCATTGGATCCTCAAACTGTCCGTCAAAAACAAACAACTCCCCCTCTCTACTCTGCTGCAGCCTTTTCACAACACAGAACAGAGCGCGCTGCGCAGTGAACGAGGAGTAGTATCACGTAAACAAACTCCCCGTAGTCTGTTAAAACTATGCAGTGTACCTGTTTAACAAACTTAGCACTGACGCTAATGTTATGAAAACAAGTAATTATATTTCTAAAATCTATGAAGTGTTTAATGAAGAGAGCAATGTGACAAGAAGAAAGGAGTTGATAGCATTTCTGTCACGACTCGCGCTAGTTCTACTGAATCTCCAATTCTGTGAACCCCTCTTTGCAAAAGTTATTGTAATATTTAAAGTCCTGTTTATTATTGTTGGCCTATATAAGTGTCATGAAGCATCAAGGCATTAATTCACACGTTGTGATGCATTGTGAGCTTGGAGATCCATTGTTAGCTTTTGGAAATTTGTACCCTTTTGAAACCTCTCCCTCAGCAGCAAGTGGAGCTATTGTTGTTTGGACACCTAACTCCATTTCAGCTTGATTTCTGCTCGTCTGAAACTACTAACTCCACTTGCGCTGGATTTGGGTAAAGTGGTGATAATATAATGACACATGCAAGTATCTGACGATATATAAAGTCACTATACCAACTTTGATGAGGCAGTATTGCTTTGTTTTAAAAATATAAGGTTTTCTTCATTTCCTAAAAAACGTATATTTAGTTTTTTCGTTTCCTGAACAATGAGCGTTTTGGAGTTAGCAGGTTCGGGCTGGACAGCAGAGATATGTATAATAGGAGAACTGTGTTAGTTTAATTGATCCAAGCCAGAACACAAGATTGATTGATTATTAAAATAAACATGCTCTGAAAATGCATCGCAATGCAATTGCGACGCCTTGTGATCTCGTAAATCTGCTATTGTCACTATATTTGAAGTAGGGCACACAAATAGGGTTAATTCAATTCAATTCAATTCAAAGGGCTTTATTGGCATGAGAAAACATACGTTTACATTGCCAAAGCAGAAAGCACAATAAAACAATACAGCAATACAATCAAAACAAAAAATATGTACATTTGAAAGTCAGACTCTTCAATAGATGTACCAAGATCACTGGGTGCAGGTATAGTGCAGGAATATACACAATGATTAGTCTTTAGGGTGGTTGTGTTCCGTTTGATATCCTTCTCCTATCACAGCAACTCACGAATCTTGCTGCTGTGTTTGCACATTGTTGTACTTCGCCCAGCAGATATGGGAGTTTTTTGTCATTGGTCATGTTTTCAAAATCTCCGTGTGTGGTTGTAATCTGTGGGAAGTATGTGTCTCTGATGTCTTGGTACAATGGACAGACGGTTAGGAAGTGTAGCTCGGTTTCCACTTCATTTTGTGTGCAGTGGGTGCATAGTGGGTGCATAGTGGGTGCATAGTCTGTCTTCATAGTCTGTCTTCATGTCTTCATTATAAACTTTTTCCCTTCCTAAATGTTGAATCAAAAGTACAATATTTGTCTCTTGAAATGCAGTGTGGATTGAAAGTCATAAGTATCCAAAAATACAAATACTCGAGTAAAGTGCAGTTACTTAAGTAAGACTTACTTAAGTACATACTCAAGTAAATGTACTTCAATGTCCACCACTGGTAATAATGAACATGGATGGTAAAGTACCTATCTTCCCCACAATCTTGAGACACACACCAGGAGCAACATAAATTAACCATGTTTCCTTGCTTTTTGTATTGGATAGATATTAAAATATTCTTTGTATATATGCCGTATAATCTTTTTCTCTGGTACTGTATGTCCCCCTGACACACAGCTGAGTGTAAGAACGCAGAGCTATTCTTTATCTGTCATTTATTTTTATTTTTGTCTTAACATTTTTTATATTGGTATCTGAACTGACGTGATGTGATTTAAGTTAATTCCTTTCATACTTAAAACAAAAAAGGCTGACACAGAATCACATAGCAGGATGTTTCTCTGAGGAGGTTTGTCCGACATTAAGGGGAGCAGACACATGTATTTGATCATGTCTTTGCTTGGCACGCTGTTCTACAGAGGGAGTAGTCAAATCTCCAGACACTGCGCGTGACAAAACAGAGTTCTTTATCAAACTAGATGAATCTCCTTCTGACGAGTAACTCTCTCTGACTCTGTTGCTTTCGTATTACTGTAGGAGCTTTATCATATTTTTTTAAATATATTTGTGGGTCTTTTTCTGCCTTTATTTATAGTTTCATAGTAGAGATGGACAGGAAACGGGGAGAGAGATGGGGAGAGACATGCAGCAAAGACCGTCGGGAACGGGACTCGAACCCACAGTGCGCCGGCAGGCTGCTTATGAGCCTAGGTGCCAGGACCTCTAGGCCAGGTGCGGGCAAGCCCCCAGAACCACGGTAGAACAGTGAAGCGGCCAAGCCTGGTGGTCAAACCTGAGAATGCACTTAAAATGCTTCTGCGCGTGCATCTCCCGTTTGTGCGCATGCTCACGACACGTCACGACCCATGGAACCAATGGAATGGACCCATGGAACCAATATGGAACCAATATTTCTTACTTCCGGGTGCTTCAAAACACCACTGAGCAATTGCGTTGAAATGAATAGCTGGGGGGGTGGGGCAATCCGCCCTCTAGTTATATTATACCTCTATGGGTGCGGGCCTGTAGGAGCTTTATTGACAAATGTTTATGATGTCAAAATAAATACAGCTGCACCCCATTGTCAAAAGAATACACACAATAAAGCATCTTATTGTCTTCGCCAGGCCGAAGGCCGTCCGTCCGTGTGTCCGCCGTCCGTCCGTGAACAGCTAATCTCTGGCACCGTTGTGTGAAACTCTGCATACACACTCCCTGGATGCCAGAGCCCAAATCTTTCACATCAGCCTGTTATAGCGCCACCAGGAAGCCGATTTTTGCAAAACACATTTTTGGATATTAATTAATCCTACAGATTTTGTCCAAACTTCACAAAAAACGGTACACAGTGCATCTATAGTCACGTGATCAAGACGGATCTATCCAATTTTTCATATTCCATCCTGATTGGCGAATTCCAAACATTGCTGGCCCACAATAACCTACAGTATAGGCCTACCTGACCTGGCGGAGACCAGTGCTCCGAGGAGCACCTTTTCTAGTTTCCACTGTGGTCCTTTAGTGTGCATGCATGTTTAAACTGTGAGGGTCATGGATGAGGTAAGTGTGTGTGCATGTGTGTGTGCGCGCGTGCGTGCTTTTGCGTGGTTGTGTGTATTTGCATGCCTGGGTGCGTGCCACAAGCTGGGTTATCTACCAAAGCACCTGGAACTCTTCTGCATTCCTAATGGCTGGTGTTAATTGGAGTCATTAGGGGGTTAATAGGGGTGCATGGTGTTTTTTACTGAGACTTTATTAATTAAGGCAGGTTGGTTTTGGATAGATGTTTGCTGCTTGCTGTCTGGCCTCCACTTACCAGGTGATTGAGTGTTGTCACGTTTATCCCTCGCTGCCTGCTGTGACCATACGTCTGCATGGGACAGCAGGCACAGGTACTGTTGGGTAGAAACCACGTATCTCCATATTTAATCTCTTTATGTCTTCATTTTGTTTTCATCAATTATTATTTAATTGATTATTTTATACTTCGTTGTATGAGAGTGGCACACAGAAGTAACACAAATAGCCAATCTAAAAGCTCACAATGCGCTGCACTGTACGTTGTGAGCTCGTATAGTAGATGTTCTGTTTTTGCTATTTTTTGAAAGTCGTTAAGTCTGTCTGTGGGTTTTATAAATATTTAACCAATGACTACAGTACATCGGGTCCATTGGAACACAGGCTATTTTTTCCCATTTCCCGGAAAAGAAACGATTTTTGGACATTCAAGGTTTTCTGCCCGACAGCAACGAGAGGCTTTCTGCACATAACAGAAATCACCTGCCTGCCAAGTCTCTCTCTGTGTGGTTCACATTCTTCACCCTCGTACAACAACATGCTCTAAAGCTGCTCACTGATTCCTCTCATTGAGTCAATTTGCTATATTTCTCTCTCTGTCCCTGTGTAAGAAGGCTCTAGTATAATACAGTGGTTCTCAACCTGTAGGTCAGGACCCCCAGGGGGGTCCCCACATGATTTTGGGGGGTTCCCCAGATGACAGTGAAGTGACACTTAAGACCTTTTTAATACCTAAAAAAAAAAAAAAGAAAGAAAAGAAAGAAAAAAGACCATTACTGCATCAAAGGTAATCAACAAACTATACTATAAAAACTGGTCTAACATTGGCCAAATTGTCAAATGATATAAGAAAGAGGCAAAAACATTGAAAATAGCCGATCTACAAGCTCAACGCCTCGCGTTGTAGATCTGCTATTTTCACACAATATTTATCTGTGGAACAGAGTCAAACTAAATTGAATGTCTCAACTCCTACAATTCTAAGTGCTTGTCAGTGTTGGGGGTCCCCAGTTCAAATATGATTATTTTGGGGGGTCACGGCCTGAAAAGGTTGAGAACCACTGGTATAATACACCAATCCATGAAACACAGTTCCATGGATTGATGCTTCACAATTAGTCACTCTTGATTTGTATTTTCGAGTTGATACTTTTTATATTTCATCTGGCTGATGTGACCTTTTTGCACACAGTATGTATGTATGTATGTATGTATGTATGTATGTATGTATGTATGTATGTATGTATGTATGTATGTATGTATGTATGTATGTATGTATGTATGTATACACTGTACAGTATGTCCCCTCAAAGGTAGTGGGGGCAATGCCATCCTGATTTTTACAAGCCTCTTCACCACATTGTTCTTTGTGTAGCTTTGTTCACATACTGCACACAAACTTACTATTGATAGCTACAGATTGGACAAGGAGGCCAAATCATTTTTAACCCATTAAGACCTGAGGCCGATTCTACAAATATTTTGTAATATTTAGTTTCAATATCAGTGGTTCTCAAACCTTTTCATGTCAAGGACCCCACAGTTATATGTATTTGGCCGCGGACCCCCATCTTAAAATATGTTGTTCCAGGGACCCCCAGAAGCAAAGATTTGAGTTACAAATGTTCGCTTTAAAAAATATCTATTCAAAGATTTGCACAGATTTTCACGATAATGCTTTTTAGCTAAAATCGAGAAATGACACAGATGCTTCTCCGGGTCTTAATCGGTTAAACTCAATATGTCTTGTTATTTTCTAAACCGATTGACTATGAAACTGTGTGTGATTAATATACATTTTGTCTGGTTAGTTCATTTTTAAGCAGACAACTTGATATGTCAATGAAGTGAATCTCATCTCTTGAATCTTGAAGTAAAGTCAATAAAATGAAGGTCCAAAACCGCTATGTAAGTTACATTATTAATACAATTCATGTATTCAATGTATTACTTGGCTGTAATCTTTTTTTGTATAGCCAAGGGCCTATTTTGTGCAGTTGGTCATCAGTGGTTAGCCCTACGTTGGAATTTGAACTCTTCTATGCTCTCCATCTCCGACCTAGACCACTGGTTTTCAACCTTTTTCATGCCAAGGACCCCTAAATTGATATACATTTGGCCATGGACCCCCATCTGAAAATTATTTGTGCCAGCCAGGGACCCCCAGAAGCAAAGATTTTAGTTAAAAATGTTCGCTTTAAAAAGGACCACTGGTGGTCCCCGGACCACTGGTTGAGAACCACTGTCCTAGACCCAATGGAAGACTGTCAATTTTGACACTGACATCTGCCTGCCATTGACTGATGATTTCTAGGGAAATATCAATTTTTGCTACACATCTCCCTCTAGAAAATCTAGTTTTACAACCGGTGTGATAGTTTTGCATCCTCTCAAACACCTGTGGTTTTACACGAGCTGTAAATGCATTTACGAGATGGGAATTTCACCTTCTTCTTCTACAATCTGTAACCATCATGCTGTTTCATTGTCACACTATTTCTGTATTTCCTTTTCTCCCGTCCTTCACATCTCCTGCTCACTGTGTGCATCACCCAGGGGTGCCTGTCAGACACAACAAGAGAATGAAACAAACAAAAACAGACACACGTGCGACGGGAAGGAACACATCCAGATAGTCCGCAGAGACACACTATGCAGTATCTCACTTTGGGGAACGTTGCACTGACTTAGGACTAGTGTCGTGGAATTCTGTATAAATTAGTAATTGTTGAGGCAAAGCAGAGTCGGAGACACTTCACATGTTTACTCAAGTGCTGTACTTAAGTAAAATGTTGAGGTATTTTTTACTTTACTTGAGTATTTCCTATACATAGGAGTTTTATACATGAGCTGATGGGAGACCTACATTAAACATTCAGTGGTGATACAGTAGTTCTTTGGGAAAGAAGGGAGAGAGCCATAGTTATAGATAAAGATAAGAGAGGGCCTTATTCTATAGAACAGTCTTCGAAAATATCAGATCTACAAGCTGGCTACGACACGTTGTGAGCTTGTAAATCTGCTGTTTTCGGCAAAGAGGTTTGGTGTACTGTAAAGGCAAAAAACGGGCGAAGCAAGTACAGAGCCAAGGGTTAATTAAGTATTGAAGGTTTAATTAGTTATATGTCAACAACAAAACAAAAACGCTTTAATTTACACAACACTGATGATAGTGCTGGAAAACATGTCTATGAAGCCGTCTATGAAATCTATGGAAACGTTTTATCTGCAACACAACTTTATACAATGTGTAGTGGGGGTCCCTGCTCCGTCTCTCTCTCAGCTAAAGGGGTCCTTGGGCTGAAAAACGTTGAAGGCTACTACTCTAAACAATTGATGCCAGACCTGTGCCATGTCATATTGACTCTATGATATTCAGCATGTCAGAACATGTCATAAGGCAGAAGGTGAATGACATAACAGCAATTTAAGGTATAAAACACAATTCCTTCTCAATAGCCATTGATTGATTGATTGATTGAAATTTTTATTAGGCAAAAGAATGTAAAACAACACAGTTACATTTATAATGCTTTTGTCTAAAAGGTCCGGCCAAAAAAGTCCTTGCGGACTTGTTTCCGTTGGGGTCCTTGAATTAATTTCATAGACATATATAGTAGCAACCAAACAGTTCAAAAATCAACATGAAAATACAGATAATACAGAAGAAATACCACTATGTACAAAAAAAAGCATGAAAAAATTAAAAAATATATGTACAAAAAAAAGGGGGGGGGGAAGCATGGAAAAAAAAAATTATATACAAAAAAAGCATGAGGAAATACAAAATATGTACAAAAAAGAGGAGGGGGGGGTCGTCTGTCTACAGGGAAACTGGTACTAGCTCCTCTTTCGGCCTCCAGAAAGATGAGTTTTTAGGGCTGTTTTGAATGAGCCCAGCGAACTGCATTTTTTGAGGGATGGGGTTAGACTATTCCATTCCTTGGTGGCTGTGCTATAGAAGGAGAATTTGCCCATGTTTGTTTTATGGATGTGTGGTACCAGATTGTTGTTTACGCTCCCTCTAGTTTCGTGGCTGTGGGTGTCACTAACTTTTTCGAGGTATTTATACAGATATGCGGGTATAGGGGGCATTTCGGGCAAATCTGCATTTACAATTTTGAAGACCAGACCCATTTTTAGTTGTTTAACCCTGTCTTCCACCCTGAGCCAGCCTAGGCTGGCAAAGTGAGTGGGAGAGAGGTGGGTCATGGGCCCCAGTCCGAGAAGTAGTCGGATCAGTTTGTTTTGGGAGGTTTGAAGCTTAGTCTTCAGTGACACTGAGGTGTTGGAGTACCAAGAGGAGCTAGCATAGTCAAAAAGGGGCTGAATCAGGGCCCCTGAGAGGGTCCTGAGGGCCTGAGGGTTGACAAAAGAGGAAACTCTGCCCATAAATCTGGTTCTCTGGTTTACTCCTTTGATCACCTTTGTTGCCATGCTTTCACCTGTCAGGTATTTGTCAAGAATACATCCCAAATAGGTAATCTCTTCTTTGCTAGTGATGATTGTGTCATCGACTTTGACCTTGAAGTCATTTACCTTCATTTTATTTTATTTTAGGGAATGTTTGGTCCCAAATAGGATGGATTCAGTTTTCCCAAGGTGTAGAGACAGTTTGTTATCGGTAAGCCAGATACGGATTTTTGAGAGTTCAGAGCTGAGAGCTTCCTCAACTTGCAACTTGTCCTCACCCGAGATCAGGAGTGCCGAGTCATCAGCGAACAGGAACAGTTTGCAGTTACAGGCAGCATTCATGTCGTTAATGTATAGAAGGAACAGTAACGGCCCTAGAATGCTGCCTTGAGGAACCCCGCAGCTCACCGGGAGGGATGAGGCCATGGTTCCGTTGATGTCAACCACTTGTTCTCTACCCTCCAAGTAAGATCTCATCCAATTTAGTGATGTGCAATCAAAACCAATCGCCCTCAGCTTATCAAGTAGAATTGCGTGGTTTACAGTGTCAAACGCCTTTTGGAGGTCCAGCATGACCATGCCACAGTATTTGCCCGAGTCTACCTCACGTTTGATGTAGACTTTGATGTTTTTGCCATAACTGATCTAACCCTATAACCTGAACCCAAACAGAGACTGTACACCTAACATTAGCAAAACAACACACGCACGCACGCACGCACGCACGCACGCACGCACGCACGCACGCACGCACACACGCGCACACACGCACACACGCCTGTTCTAAGACATCCAAATACCACGAGCTCTATAATTTGGCACTGGGAGGATGAGATGAAAGCTAAAAGTGGAGGACAACAGTCTGTGGGAGGGTTGAGGGTAGCAGCAGACAGAGGAACAGTCTGCAGAGCAGTGGTAGAAAGTGGAATAAGTATTCCATTATTTTTGCTTAATTAAAAGTACATGGCAATACCACAATGCAGAAATACTCTGTTAATGTTTTACTTAAGTAAAAGGGACACTTAAGACTCTTAACCCCAAACTACTCCCCAAGGTGCTGCCTGCCCCCGTAGCGCCAACTGCTCCTGATACTTATATAGCAGTGTTTCTCAAACCTTTTCATGTCAAGGACCCCCAAATTTATATATATTTGAAAATGTTTTGTGCCAGGGACCCCCAAAAGAGAAGATTTGAGTAAAACAATTCAGAATTCTCAAAAGAATCTTCGAATTCTTTCAAGCTGTTTCGATAATGTTCAAAAATAGCAGATGTAAAAGCTCCCCCTCAAGGACCCCTGGGGGTCCCTGGACCCCATGATGACCTAAAGCATGCGTTAAATTCAGATACCGTCACTGTATGTGCTAATACACAGTCACAAGTGTGGACCAAATTACCAAATTATTAACCACTTAAACACCAGCAGCACCCGTATTCTGGGAAAACCTTCGCAGACAATCGTCAAGCTCACAACCCGCTGCGACGTGTGGTGAGCTTGGCTATTTTCAGTGAATATATATAGAGTGAAAAGCATCTAGTACAGAGCCTTGAGGGACACCGCTCAACAACGTACAGTATAGAGGTTTAAGTGGTTTAAATTATTCTCTTACAGTGACTTTCCGTGCACTGCAGCAGACAGACAGAGGAACAGTGAGCAGAGACATCAAGAGGGTTTGGTGCCGAGCAGCGAGCACACCGTACTGGGGCGGTGGAGGGCCGCGCGAGAGGCCAGCGCTTATGCAGTAACCTAGGCAACACTGCTTTAAAGGATACTGGCTGCTTCGATGTTTCAATGTGTGCATGTGTGTGTGTGCATGTGTGTGTGCGTGCGTGAGTTTGAGAGTTCGAGTGTGCGAATGTTATGTGTGATATGGGTATACATAAATGATTCAAATAGGCATATTTTAGTGTATGCTTGCTTGTGCCCACTACAATGTGTGTGTGTGTGTGTGTGTGTGTGTGTGTGTGTGTGTGTGTGTGTGTGTGTGTGTGTGTGTGTGTGTGTGTGTGAGTGAGATAGAAAAAGGAATGTTTTATATGATGTGGACATAAATAATTGGATGTAAGTGTGGTTTTGTGTGTGTGTGTGTGTGTGTGTGTGTGTGTGTGTGTGTGTGTGTGTGTGTGTGTGTGTGTGTGTGTGTGTGTGTGTGTGTGTGTGTGTGTGTGTGTGTGTGTGTGCGCGCACGCGGTACATAAGTGTCTGCATTTGAGTTTGTTTGTGAGTCTGTGCATGTACAGTATGTGCGGTGCACTTTCCCCTCTTTTCATGTGCTCTCTTCAGATGGCTTGTGTTCCTGTGCATATGCATTACTCATTATTTGCCTGTAGCTACGATGGTGGAACACAGCCCTGTCTTGCGTGATCTGTAGCCTAATGAATACATTATGCCAATACAGTCAAATCATGTGGGAATACTAAACCAGGGAGTGGGAATCTATTATAGTATAAGCATCTTAAGTCATTTTTTACACATTAATGGAGAGGATGATGTCATTGTCACAACTCATCAATCAAATTCCTTTGTGCCCTTCAGGCAAGAGCATCTCTACTGTATATTATAAACTCACTGTAGATCACTTTGGTCTTGACATATTCCCAGTGGTGCAAAGTAACTAAAGTACTTCTACTCCAATACATCTCAGAGGCAAATATCGTACTTTTACTCCACTACAATTATTTGAAAACTTGAAATACTAGTTACTTTGAGGATTTTGATTATTATGACAAAACCACTTCGGCCATGTGAAAATAGCCGATCTACAAGCTCACAATGCGTCACATCGTGACGCATTGTGAGCTTGTAGATCTACACGCAGTATCGATACTTGTACTATAGTAAGAGATTGTAGTCATTTTTTCCACCACTGCATATTCCTAGCTAAGTGAAAACCTTGATATGCCTCCTTCTCCTTTCTCTCGCTCTGTGTGTGTGTGTGTGTGTGTGTGTGTGTGTGTGTGTGTGTGTGTGTGTGTGTGTGTGTGTGTGTGTGTGTGTGTGTGTGTGTGTGTGTGTGTGTGTGTGTGTGTGTGTGTGTGTGTGTGTGTGTGCAGGTGTGAATGTAAGTGTTTGCAAAGGTGCAATTGTCTTGTGGAGCAATCTTGGTGAGAAGAATGGCTGTGGTGTTCCCATCACCATCAGGGAAATGGAAAGTAAAAGGCAGAACAGGTATAGAGTATCCTGTACACAGTTTCTTAAGTTTATGCTGTAAATCACCACGAAAAATTACCGTCAGGTAGAAGGTATATAACCCATTTAGACCTGAGGCCGATTCTAAAAACGTTTTCTGAAAAACTTCAAATATTTATTCAAAAAGTACAAAAAAATTATACTGTACATAGCAACAAGAACCCCAAAAGGGGTTCCCGTCTTGAAAGGTATAGTTACAAATAGGGGTTCCCGCCCTAAATGGGTTAAGAAAACTGACACTTTGGCAGAAGGAGAGGAAGCAAGGGCAGGAGAACAAACAAAAACAAACAAACATTTTTCTTTTTGTATTATTATATGCATTATTATCATTATTATCTTGTTGTTATAGTGTACTCTTGTTGTTGGCACAATCGTGCGGATCAAGTCACACCAACATTTGTCTGCTTGTACCTGTGCGAATGAGCGACAAACAAACAAACCCATCTCGTGAACCTTGCATCTCGCATCTCTCGCACTGACCCATTTTCCCCCATGTTGTCTGGGCTAGTCCATGTGCCGTGTGACATGTCTCCTGTCAGCCGATTGGCCGAAGGGCTGTCTCAGGTGTGTGCAGGTCATTCTGGTTCAGCGGGGAACGGTTCTATTTGCAGCCCTGGATTGCAGCTGACAGAGAGGGCGGGGGGGGGGGGGGGACACTGGCACATGCAGCCTGGGGCCTGGGAGTGAGGATATTGGTTCAGTTCCGATACGGCTGTCTGCTTTGCACACAGCGTATTATGTTAGAAGGCAAACAGCATGTCGCAGCGGAACGGCCTACTTATAGAAAGTCATAGCAAAACCCCCGTCTAAGTCTAAGGTTAATGTACTATTTAAATTCTCCCGACCTGACAGCGTGACGAAGGATAATGGAGAACGCCAATACCCCCCGTGTCTATTTAAGAATTAGCTTGCCTTTGCCGTTCCTTTGCTTTTCCCACTTACACATTCAGCGTTCAAGGCTTTAGGAAAGTTTCAGGGAATGTTAACCCATTAAGACCTGCAGAGGACCCGATTCTACAAAATGTCTTCTCAACAGTGTTCTGAAAAACGTATGTTGCTATATCAGTGGTGCTCAACCCTTTTCATGTCAAGGACCCCCACAAAAATGTATTTGGCCGCCGACCCGCATCTCAAAATATTTTGTTCCAGGGACCCCTCAGAAGCAAATATTTCAGTTAAAAATGTTCGCTTTATATAAAAATGTGCTATATTAAAAGATTTGCACAACTTGTCACGATTCTTCAAAAATAGCAGATCTACAAGCTCGTAGCGCGGCACAAAGTGACGCGCTATGAGCTTGTATATCTTCTATTTTTGAACGGCCAAAGTATAAAATAATGGTTTAAGTGGTTAAAACCCATAGGCGGCGGGTAATGAAGGCTAGGGTAGGCTAAGCCTTCCCAAATGTTATGCTGGGAAATTCTGGGAATTGTGCAAATTATATATAATATTTGTGCGCAGCATTATTTAGTAATTTTTTGATAATAAATCAGTAAAATCAGGCAAAAATAATAATTAAATAACATAACCCTGACCCTAATCCTAAAACCGAAATGAACTAACCGAAGAGAAACTAACAAAATCCGGCCAAAAAACTAAATTATTCGCGCCCGTGCGCACGCGCCCGACCCCCCCAGCCTCAAGGCAGATCTCCTAGCCTTCCCAATTCTCAGGCTCACCCGCCGCCTATGTTAAAACCTCAAACGACACGGGCGCTTTCCCGGTTTCAAAGGATTAATAAAGCCAACCGGTTCAATAATCTATCGACGCTGAATTGCTTAGCATCCCATTTGGAGCCGGTCGGTCGGCTTCTTCCTCTATAACCGCTAACCTGTTGATGCTCATAAACATTTCCTGCTCCTCCAGACCACAGTCCCACTAGTGCAGCTTCACAGATCGCTATATGGAGCGCATTCTTAATCCTCTTATCCGGGCAGCAAATGTACTTACTTTATCTCATCTGCTGCCGCGGCCTGTAAGCAATTAGAGTGGGCTGTGTCAAACCTCGCCCCCACTGGAGCATGCTGGGTATTTGGGGAGGTCTAATTAGGCAAAG
Organism: Gymnoscopelus braueri; assembly: GCF_963280865.1. Classification (NCBI taxonomy): domain Eukaryota; kingdom Metazoa; phylum Chordata; class Actinopteri; order Myctophiformes; family Myctophidae; genus Gymnoscopelus; species Gymnoscopelus braueri. The sequence goes on from NC_137614.1 coordinate 8,718,510, forward strand.
CATGAGTAGAGCAACCACCCCCTGGCTGGCTCTCAGACAACATACTGTATGAGCTGCAAGCCATGCCACTCTCATCCTACAGTATACTCGTGCGCCCGGGTGGTGCAGTGGTAAAAGTCCCTGCCCACCACCACGGAGGTTGTGGGTTCGAATCCACCGTGGTGCATCCGGCTTTGTCGAGCGTCTACACGAGACACAATTGGCCCGTGTTGGGGGGAGGGAAGCCGGGCAGGGGGGAGGGTGATATCGGTCATTGCACGTACTCCTACGGGCTGGGGGGGCGGCACCTGTCAGCGGGGAGTGTTGGGCGGGAGGAGTAGGACGAAGGCTCTACGTCCTCCTGGTGGGGGCTCCTCACTGGCAGGTGAGTCAGTAGGATACGACAGCAGTGACAACACAGAAATGTGTGTGGGGAGGAATCAATTGGCATAACGACTAAATTGGGGAGAAAAAGGGGTAAAAATTATTGGCTACTCTAAATTTATTTTAAAAATAATAATAAAACAAATCTACAGTACTCGTACACATCTAGGGGCTCGTTGTTTTCTTAACCATTATTCTATTGATATTTGAATAAATGAGAATTGGTTTGAAAAAAAATAAATATTTTCTTTACTTATATTTCTTTTTTCTATACCAACAAATCGACACGAAAACATAGTAAAAGTCATTTTGAGGTACTTTTTTTTACTTCTACTCCACGATATCTCAGAGGCTAATATTGCACTTTTACTCCACTACAATTATTTGAAAACTTTAGGTAGTAGTTACTTTGTAGATTTTGATTATTATTACAAAACATACATTAACCACTTCAGCCCTACTGTATATACATTTCGGCCATTTGCAAATAGCCGCTCTACAAGCTCACAATGCGTCGAGATTGTTAGAGTATTTCTTTGTTAGAGTTGTTAGAGTATTATTGTTAGAGTATTTCAATACTGCAATTACATTGCAGTATTGATACTTTTACTTACAGTAAGTGAAAAACTGGAGTACTTTTTCCACCACTGGATATTTTTGAGCTTTTCAGCCTTTTATTTCGTACAGTGGAGATTGACAGGAAACAGGGGAGAGGGACGGGGAGTGATGCCCAAGCAAGGGTCCGACGGGCTTGGGGAATCGAATCCGGGACTCGCTGTCAGGCTACATCAGAGCCCATATGTGGTACACGCCTTAACCACTATAGACCATCGCACCCACCCCTCCACCCCCTCAAATTGATTTTTATAATCAACAAAATCAATTACTCTCATTAACCACTTAAGCCCTATATTATACTTTGTCGTACAGCCGTGTCTCGCAATTGCATTTTTTTAAATACAATAATTTTAAAGAGGTTACTTTTATTTTCAAAATCTATTGTCTTATTTAAAATAGATATTTTTTTTAGAGTTAAAATCAATTACTTTGATTGAACTGCAATGTTGTTTCTCTTCTATTCTCATCTGTAATAAAAAAGGGAAATGTGAGCGGAATGGAATCATTCAAGGCAGGTCACAGAAAAACAACGTCCACCGCAGAGTGTGTGTGTGTGTGTGTGTGTGTGTGTGTGTGTGCGCGCGTGCGTGTGCGTGTGCGTGTGCGTGTGTGTGTGTGTGTGTGTGTGTGTGGGGGGGGGGGTGTCTCTGTATAATGTCTATTGACAGTTGCTTAGATAAACGTAACATAAAAAATGGACGCCGCTACAGTTACAGCCACACATGTGTCAAGGGACCGTCCTGACCGCAGGTTCTTCTCAACATGATGAATGCTTATTGACTTCCTGTGAACTGTAAGTCACTGCAACCCCCCCCCCCCCACAAACACACCCACACCCCCTCCCCGGAGACCTCTCCATTACATTTTTTATCATTTCACTACTCCACAAGCCCTCCCCCTTTCTTCCTTTCTTTTTAGCTTCTTATCCTAGTTTTATTCTTCCTCTTCCTTACCCCTCCTCTTCTTCAGAATCAGAATGTAGCTTTATCACAGGTTTACAGTAAAGAAGTGACGCTCCATCATTTTGTAGGATTCCGCGAGAAAAGAGAGTATAGAGGTAGAGTGAGAGCAGAAGAGAAAAGAAAAGAAAAGAAATGCGGGATAGAAACAGGTTTAATTGACAAAGGATAAATAGACACATAGGCATAGCAGCAGTGGTGTAAAGTAACTATAAGTACATTTACTCAAGTACTGTACTTAAGTACAGTTTTGAGGTATTTTTTACTTTACTGGAGTAATTCCAATTGTCTGTACTTTTACTTCTACTCCACTACATCTCAGAGGCAAATATTATACTTTTACTCCACAACAATTATTTGAAAACTTTAGTTACTAGTTACTTTGTAGATTTTGATTATTATTACAAAACACACATTACCCACTTCAGCCAATACGTGTGTACTTTTACTCAAGTCATTTTTTAATTCCGGACTTTTACTTGTAACAGAGTATTTCTATATTGCAGTATTGATACTTTTACTTGAGTATTTTTTTTCCCACCACTGCATAGCAGGTTAGTACATCACGTCAGTCCTGCATGAATTGCACTGCAGCTCCCAGTCAAACACAGAATAGATTTCAAAATACTGCACACCTCCTATACAAGGTCCTCCACAACCAAGCGCCCCCCTCCAGGCTCTCTGACCACCTTCAAACCCCCCCCCCCTCCCCCCCAGGCCTGGTGATGCCAACCTCCTGGTGGTCCCCAAGACAAAGCAAAGAAAGGACTTCTCAGTTGCAGCCCCCTCCCCGTGGAACTCACTTCCAGCTCACATCAAAGCTGCCCCCACCATTGCCACCCTCAAAACTCATCACTTCAGATCTTGCATTGATTCCCCACCTACTGTAAGTCAATTCCCCCTTTGATCGTTTCATTTTAACGATCAGGCTTTTTTTTTTACCTCTTAGTATTTTCTTCATAAAGTTGTCTGTTTTTGAGTATCTAGAAAAGTGCTATAATAAATTGCATGTATACATTTGCATGTATTATTATTTTTATTATGCCTCTATGCCAAATTGCCAATCTTTGTGGGGGCCTATCTCAAAATGTAATCATACTGTACCAGACTGTGGCCACGGAAAACCGTAAAATTAAGACTTTCTTATTTCCGCATGCATCCAGCAGCTGTCCCATGCAGATGGCATCAGGCAATGATATCTCATATCCACTGCTTAGCGCAAAATGGCCCTCTTCATTATTTATACGCACACAAGCAATTAGCATTGACCTTATTCATTCAATTCACTCATTTGTTCTTTCAGACACGTTGACTGATAGACAGCCGCAGCCAATCTAACATCTGCTGCACAATTCATCGCATCCCATTGTATAATTCATTACTTTCCCATAAAGTTATTCAACATCCAATTTTGAGCAGTGGAAATTAATCGTATGACTGCGGGCAAAAAATCTGTCCTTTCCGGCTTCATGTGAAATGAAACAGAATCGAGCTACAATTTGGAGCGGTACGTGTTCTTAAACATTTTCATGTTAAGGACCTCCAAATTGATACAACTTAGGCTGAAGACCCACATTTGAAAAGATCTTTATGCCAGCTGGATCCCCATGAAAGAATATGTTTGTTACTAAATTAGATTTAGTACAGAATTCTACAACTGTAGGTGGGGAGATAACAGTGGTGAGAGTTTAATCAATGATCTGAATAGTCATTAGTGTACATTCTCTCATTGAGCCAACTTCTAGCTGTGAAATAATAGTGAGATTAAAAGGTGCTGTAAGTGATATGTTTTTGTTGAGAACAAAACGTTTATTGCTAGTAGAAATCACTGCTATAGAGTGCCCACACCTCTCCAGCTCTTTAGCAAACAGAAAATGCAATTGAAGATGGGTTGTTAATTCAATCCAGTCAGGAGAGAGAGAACCAATTTGTCAGCTTCAATTTGATAGTGTTTCGATTCAAAATAGAAATCAAAATCACTTCCAATTTCACCTATTTACTGTATCCTGTATGAGATCTCTTTCCTGATTGGATGAAATTGTCACTGTATATCTCATTCCTGACCTGAAAATATATTCTCTGTTTACTGAAGGGCTGGAGAGATAGAAGGACCCCTTTTAACAAAACAAATACAGTATCACTTACAGTATACTTTTAACCACTTGAATCCTAGTGTCTCTATTCTGACTGGGACAAACATTCGGAAAAAAAATAGCAGATCTACAAACTCACAAGGTGTCACTTTCCGACGCATTGTGAGCTTGTGACGAGTGGTAGGCCACAGTAGAAAAAAATCATAAATCCATCCCAAGTCCACAGCGGCTTAAAAAAATAGAGTGCACGGTCCATGCGCGTACTTTAATCACTTTTTTTCCTCTTTTCTTTTTGGTGAGATCTGACGTTCGTATCGACAGAAAACCCTCCACAGTGTTCGTGTTGGACGAGTCCCTCCGGAAGTCTCGTAAGACGAAATTTCACCCGTGACGTCATCCAAGTCAGTTTGTAAACACTATGGCGGCCCACTTGGGACAAAAACACTGTGGCGTGGTTTCTGTCATTATGAACGTCGGATATAAAAAAGAAAAACGTGCATGGATCGCACGCTCGGGGTTTTTAGCTGCGGTGGACTCGGGATGGAGTTTTTTCTACTGTACCATTCGTCCTAAGATATAATAATATCATATAAAAGGTAAGAAAAAGGTAATCCGGAATTCTCCTTGCAGGGCCGGCCCTAGGATTTTCGTGGCCCTAAGCAAGATTTTTTTGGGTGGCCCCCCCCCAAACACCCCCCATTATAAAATCATTATGTCATTTTGTATTGCATACTAAAATAATAACGCTAGTTGTTGGATAGGAGATACATTACATAATTACAATATGAAAGTAGAAATTATTATTATTATTATTATTTTATTTTTTTGCCCCCTAGTGGTTGTGGCCCTAAGCGACCACTCATATTGCTTATAGCAGCGGCCGGCCCTGAGAGAACAATATAATATATTTAAAGCCTAATGACAATGCAAAAGTCGAATGTCCGTTGTGAATCAGGGCGGCATCATGTGCAAAAACGAGTTGGCAAGGAGCGTTGACTTACAAGTACCCCGATGTCTCCTCCAAACAAGCCCCACATTGTAGAACACATGCACTGCCTATCTCAGTACACTGACAGGGATGACAGCAGAAGACGGTGGGTGGGTGGGGGGTGGGGGGCGTGTGTGTGTCTGTGTTCCTGGATGAAATCATGGGTTCCGCCACGGGTAGCAATAATTCTGAAAGCTGCAATGATGTTGTCGTGGTTTTAGTCATGTCGAGTGTGCGGGAGTCCAATTTGTGAAATCTCTGATTGCTTCTACATGTAATAAAACTGCCACTGTGTTAACCAGTCGCACCCCTTAGCCCGTTAAGACCGGGAACGCAGCACAAGTGTCATTTTTTAAATTTCTATGGCTATTAAAAAATAGCAGATCTACAAGCTCATAGATCTGCTATTTTTTTAAAATGTGTTCAAAGATTTGCGCAAATATTCACGATTTTTCAAAAAATAGCAGATCTACAAGCTCGTATATGAGCTTGTATACCTGCTATTTTTGAATAGCCCCAAAGCAATCTAAAATGACAGAGATGCGTTACTTCCCGGATTGAATGGGTTAGTAATTTTGACGTGAACTGTGAGTTTACGTCCATGGGGGCAATTTCTGTGATTTTCCAGTTATGACTGGCTGAATCTGGCTGGGTTCCAGGAAAGCAGTGGCACATAAGTTACCATGGAGATGCATTCTGTGCCAGGCTTTGGTGAATCCTGGTGTCTCATCTGTTCAGCCAGCAGTCAGTCCCATCGGAAACCAATGTGTTTTTCACAGTTATTCCATGGCACTGGGTGTATTTTTTTGTATATGAATCTGCATTAAAATACCACAAGTATTCAGTCAGGTACCGTTATTATTTAAACATTGTGGCCATTATTAATGTGATAATAATTGTTACTCTGTTATATTGTGTTTATGCATGTTACTGTTCATATTATGTTATGGATTTGATGAATATATTATTTCAGTTGTTGAGCTTATTAGAAATGGCTGACTAAGTTGCAAAGGTGATTTCAGTGACTTCAGTGATAAGCACAATATGCAAGGGATAATTGCCGGGTAGCTGGTCATTATTGAAAAATAAAACCCGACAGGGTGATTATGCAACGACACGGAGCGGAGGTGCATAATCACCCTGAAGGGATTTATCAATAATAATAATAATATATTCAATAATATATTCATCAAAACTCTAACATAATATGAACAGTAGCGTTCATGGGCAACTGTGTTTTTGGGGGCGAGCGTTTTGGTATTCTTCCATAAGTGTTGCTGGCCATCCGCCCAGCGCAACACGGTCGTCTCTCGGAAAACAAGGAAGTGTTGATCAAATAGAATACATTTGCGGTTACTGCATCGCTCTATTTCTCACTTTTTCAAAAACATTATTGAGACTGTACTGTACATGGTGCGTGTGTCATGCGTGTATCAAGCAGCGCAGGTTGATATGAGCAGGTGCTCTGAGTCTTTGATTAGACAGGTCTGTTATTGAGCTCATCGGTCATTATCCAGAAATAACACATCGCTGAATTTGGTGATTGACCAATCAGAATCAGAATCAAGCATTCGACCAAGCCATGTGTATCTTCCTTTACAGTGGCGCAGTGTTGATTTAGTCGACTACCTTTTTTCACTGACAAATTTTAATTTGATTTGATTTGATTTGATTTGATTTGATTTGATTTGATTTGATTTGATTTGATTTGAAAAGCCAAAAGCGCTTGTAGATCTGCCATTTTCACCATGCACGTGTAACATCAGCCAATACGACGCCATCACGGCCGGCCAAAATACATTTTAGTCGACTAAATCAACTGTAGATTTAGTCAACTATAATCTTATGATATTTAGTTGACTAAAACTAGACTAACAGTAAAACATTTCAGATGACTAAAATATGACTAAAACTAAATGGAATTTTATTCAAAAGACTATGACTAAAACTGAATCAAAACTTGCTGTCAAAATCAACACTACAATGGCGTGCACTTTCTTAGACGTGATCGATGATGAAGCAGAGAAGGGCTTTGCAACAGGACAGTTGGGACCCTCTGACCTTTCCTGACAACTACCTGCATGACTGAGCGGTATTGATTTTCTGGTGATGACATACCGTACACATGTCCGTACTGTATGTTAAACATATCACTTTGAAGTGTGTGTAATGGTGTGTGTGTATATGTTACAGGGAAATTGGCATTCCAGGGAAATTGAAAGGGGAGCGCGAGGAGGAGGAGGAGGAGGCGGCGCGAAGCGGAGCTTTGATACGAGGCGGCGCCTCCTCGCAAGCCTCGCGTAAAAAAAACCTGTCTCGAAAAGCTCCGCCTCACGCCGAAGCCCCGCGCCTAAAAGCGAGCGCTCCTCTTTCGATTTCCCTGGAATGCCAATTTCCCTGTGACATATATATACACAATTACACATTGGTTTATATTTCTTAGATTTGAATGTATTCTTTTTATCTTTAAAGTGTCTATAACTGTGTGTGATTTTAAAGTAGTTGAGGTTCTTCCATAAGCCCTTTTGGGGTTTCTGATGTACAGTATTTGCTTACCGGTATGTATTATTTTATTCTGAATCTGATATTAAGAATATTTCATGTGTTAATAAATAAATAAGAAATTCAGCACCGCACAACAAGGAGCCATGCTCTAACCATGTTTTGTGTGCAGTGCATGTTCTTACATACAGTATGCGGAGATGCAGAAAATCGGAGCAAAGCCACCGTTTGCCATTCCATTAGAAGATTACATGGCATTCACAAGGAGGAGAAGGAGGTAGACCTTTATTAATCCCGAGGGAATTTCAGTTTCTACAGCTGATCAGAGACACTTACAGTGGAGGGAGTGTCTTGCTTAGAGACCATTCAACGCCTATGAATGGGCGGGGGGTGAACTGGTGACCTTCTGCTACGTAAACAGGAGATAGGCTCCTAACCTATGGGCCACATGGTTTCGTCAACTGTTGGTTTCCAAGGCTACCTACTTTACTGTACTGGATTGCACACACATCTGGATAAAACGTCCCTGAAGGGGATTTCATGAATGGAAATTCCTTCCACAGCATCAATGTTCAGGTAATACGAACTACATAACCACAAATCTTTGAATATATATTTTTTAAAGCGAACATTTTTTATTCTTCTGGGGGTCCCTCGAACAAAATATTTTGAGATGGGGGTCCACGGCCAAATGATAGAACCACTGATATTATAGCAATTATGTTTTTTTTTCAACTGTTAGGATTTAGAAGACATTTGTAGAATCCCCAAAAGCAAAGATTTGAGTTATTGAAATATATATATTTTTCACAAATTTGCACACATTTTCCACGATTAAAAAAGAAATAGCAGATATACAAGCTCATAGCACGGCAGTCGGTGCCGCACTATGAGCTTGTAGATCTGCTATTTTCGAATAGTTCCCGGTTTGAATGGGTTAAATAATAAAGAGGCAAAGTCGATTGGCCTCGGTCAATGACCCCCCCGGAACTTTTGTGCCTGCAAAAGTTTACCAGCGACTATCCACACAAAGCACCTTGAACATCTTCCAAAAGTTTCATTCTGCTATTCATGTAGTTGAAGCGATTACATAGCTGGGAGTTCTCAGGTGAATTCTGCAGGCGAGACAAGGGTTATGCCTGTGAGCCATTCCAACAAAAGTCCCTTTGCAGGCCCTCAGGCAAGCAGCACAGCACACACACACACAAACCCGGCCATGCAAGAACAAAGGGCCCAGATAGAAATGTCATCATAACATTGCCTCGTCTCCGGAAGGACATAGGGCTCCCCGAGTGGCCTTGGAGATGGACTGGGACAATGCTGCAATATTGCCCGAGCAGCCCGATAACATCAATGGCAGACCGGTCAGAGACAATATTGTATTCTTTAACAGAGCGTGCACGGGTCACACGAACACGCATTCGCACACCGCACGTGCACACACGACACACACACGCACACACACACACGTTTGTATTACTATACTTGTTAGGACATCAACATTTTCAGAAGCCGATTTCATGATTGATTTATCATATTTTGGGGGCATTTTTAACCGCAAGTCTAAAGCTGAAAAATAGCAGATCTACAAGCTCACAACGCTGCGACACGTTGTGAGCTTGTAGATCGGCTATTTTCCAGTGTTTGACATCGCCACACAACCAAGTATAAAATAGGGGAAAATCTAACCCCAACCCCCTAAACCTAACCTCTAAAAGGTCTAATCCTGAACCTAACCTCAACCTGAATCTTTTTCTATTTGTAAACGTATCTCTAAAAAAAGAAAATTCAACCATAAAATAACAATTTCTCTTGTGAGGACCAAGAAAATGGTCCTCACAACGTCCATTTCTCATATTCTACTATACTTGTGGGGACGTTTGGTCCTCACAAGTACACACACACACACACACACACACACACACACACACACACACACACACACACACACACACACACACACACACACACACACACACACACACACACACACACACACACACACACACACACACACACACACACACACACACACACACACACACACACACACACACACACACACACAGACACTCCTCTGCCATAGTGAACAGCAACAGGAGACCGGTTCAGTGTCTCAGGTCTCACTCTGCCAAGGAGGAGAAGGGCAGCTACATTGTGAGAGGGTGTAAATAAACCAAGCCAGCGTGGATCAAATCTGGTTCACTGTGCCCTACACGGTGAAACACTCATTGTTAATTTATCCATTTATAACTCTGAAAAGTACAAAATGTTAAGGGTCCATTTGGTTACATTTTGTTAAATTAACACTTGAGGCTTTTACTGCGTACGGAATGTCAACTAAATTTGCAATGCGAATTTGGGCCATGCGTTCCCAAAGAGCATCGTTCTAGTATAGGCTATAAATAAATTGTTTTCTTCATAGATTTTTTTGTATATCATTGTCTATTACTAATCAATAGCATTTTCCAATTGTTGTATTATGCATATGGAAGACTCCAAAAATATGTTAGATCCAGTATTATTCCATAAGTGGTCTCGAAGGTGTAAAATTATCGTATAGCGATTGATTTATGTTATCGGTTTTTGGTTGATTCTATGATGAAAAAAAGGATTGAACTGTGGAATAATATGTGCGCCTTAATGGTTGTCTTACAGAGGACAACCAGGTGGTGTGCATATATTATGCCCATGTCAGTACTTGATTCCCACAACACCAAGGTTGTTACCAGCATGTCCTCCTCATCTCTCTGTTCTGAGGAACAGAGACAAGTTTAGCAGTCAAAATACCACAACTGTAAAAAGTGTTTCTTCCCTCTCATTCTCTCTCCCTCAGGAGAGAACCACCTGTCCATGCTGGGTTTGTACTCCCCCATGTGAGCTCATGCAATAAACTTAGAAAGATTGAATGTTTCTCACTCCTTCTGCATCAACATTCAGATCAACCCGGAATTCCTCGACAGTGCAGTATATTTCTGAATAACCATTAAAACAAACCAAAAAATCCCTTAAAAGTCCATCTGTGCTAACCGCCCACAAACATAAAGTGGCTCGCAGTAATATGATAATGCAAAAGTCCCAAGTCTGGGAGCGCTGGGATCGCATTCAAAGCCGATGAATCCATTTATAATGAGATGTAATCTCATTTATTCTATGGCATATGGTTCGGTTTGCTGGGCTGTCACTGTGTTCTCGCTGAAAAGGCAGTTCTGGACCGAGCTTCACACACGAGAGAGAGAAGTGAAGTGCATTCGGGGAGTTTTGTCTGAAACCTCATTACCATAAACAAGACAGGCATCAAAGCTGGTCCGACGTCGCTATATACCAAACATCCATGGTGTTCTGCTTGTTGCTGATTCAGTTCCTTGGCCAGATAATGTATACATGAGAGATACTGCTGCCAAAAACACCCGATGGCAACTGTTTTAACCCATTCAATCCGGAAACGCATCTGTGTCATTTTAGATCTCTTTGGCTATTAAAACAATAGCAGATATACAAACTCATAGCTCATATACTCATATTTTTTAAAGCGAACATTTTAACTCCAATCTTTGCTTCAGGGGTTTCTACAAATGTCTTCTAAATCCTAACAGTTTTCTTTTAAACTTATGTTGCTATATTATCAAGTGCTTCTCAAACTTTATTTCATGTTAAAGACCCCCAAAATTATATGTATTTGGCCGCAGACCCCCATCTCAAAATATGTTGTTCCAGGGAGCAGGGACCCCCAGAGGCAAAGATTTGAGTTAAAAATGTCCGCTTAAAAAAATATATAATAATATATATATATATATATATATATATATATATATATATATATATATATATATATATATATATATATATATTTAAAGATTTGCACATATTATTTTATATATTTTTATTTACACAAGATTAAAACAAAATAGCAGATATACAGGCTCATAGCGCGGCACTCAGTGCTTGTATATCTGCTATCTTTGAATAGCCAAAGAAATCTAAAATGACATTCGTTCCCGGTCTTAATGGGTTAAAACGCAACAACAGACAGAAGACTTGAAGTATGAAAAACATTTTGAATTAAGCAGAACAGAGGGGTTCAAATGGTAAGAAAAAAATACAGTATACAGTTTTAATGGCTGTATCTGTCGGTTCTTGCCTTGGCACTGAAAGACAATCGTATTCCACTCCGTCTCCCTACCGCTGACTGCACCGCATGCTGTGCCAGCAGCTTGTTGTGTGTACTGTATTTAGATAAACAATAGACAGCAGTTATCCACCCACTGGGCATAAAGACCACAGAGTCGGATGACCCAGACGGGCTTCATGCACTTGCATTGTTGGTGATAATAGAGCACTTAAATGTGCTTAACCCTTTCAGACCGAGAACGCATCTGTGTCGTTTTAAGATGTCTTTGGGCTATTCAAAAATAGCAGATCTACAAGCTCATAGCGCGGCACTCGGTGCCGCGCTATGAGCTATAGCTTGTAGATCTGCTAATTTTTCTTTTTATCTTGAAAATGTGTGCAAATCTTTTAATATCTTTTTTTCTGTAGCGCACATTTTTAACTCTGTTACAACTTCTGGGGGGTCCCTGGAACAAAATATTTTGAGATGGGGGTCCGCGGCCAAAATTCATATAATTTTGTGGGTCCTTGACATGAAAAAGTTTGAGAACCACTGATTATAGCAACATTTAAAATAATAAAAAATAAAACTAGGATTTAGAAGACATTTGTAGAATCCCCCCAGTAGCAAAGTTTGAGTTAAAAATGTTAGCTTTAAAAAATATATATATTCAAAGATTTGCTCAAATTTTCAAGATAAAAAGAAAAATAGAATAGCCAAAGAAATCTAAAAAAGACAGATTCTTTCCCGGTCTTAATGGGTTAATGTTAACACACAAGGCCGCAAACAAACTTGTTACGGAATACTGCTGTATGTCAGTTTTGGACCTTTCAAATTAAATGAAATGCTCCCAGAGCAACCCAGCTCATTTCCCCTGCTTTTTTGCATGTCACTCATGGGAATAATTGCAACAGGTATAAAGGACAAAATATCAAGGCTGAAAAGTGAGTTTCAGAATTGTTGTCTCCAATTCTTAAAAGTCAATTCACTCAGCTCAAGGAATTAAAACTCTTTTACTTGCCGTTTGCCATCAACGCAGCAGCATCACACATGCCAGAGGAACTCCAAATGGAACAGATGTTCCAAGTGTAACTTGGTTTTGAGAATTACATTTGAGACTCTGGGTCTCTGGACTCGTTCTATGAATAACTTTGACCGATGTACCCTGAGATAGACAGACTTTGCCTCAAAGAGCCTTTGCCTGTTTGGGAGACAACATAATTATCTCTATATGAGCAGGCGTTCTCCATAATGCACATGAACAAATCCAAACCTCCCTCGCAAACTGACGCACAGATGTCTAAATGACATCATGATAATTGCAACTGCCCAGAAACTGGTCTCTGATGTTGACAGGATGATTGAAGCCAAGAGATGTCAAGTGTCTGGAAGCAGCGTTTCAAAAATGAGTGACACTGCATGCTCGATGCACTGTGACATCCGTGCAAAACGCATTAGGATATGTTGACATTAATATTGTCATAATATTTTGATTCATGGGTATTTTCGGACTCTTTTCTATTTCTAATTCTAATGAATGTGATCAGTTCAAGTCTGAGTTTAGTTGACACATTCACTGCCAGGGGTTTACTAAAACAGGCTGCAGCCTCTGCCAGCATTTTTTACGATTTTCTTACCTTTTCAAGTAGTCACAGAATATGTATCTCCATTATGATCGATCCCCTGATGGGTACTAATCACGGAGGGTTTCACTGTGCTTCTGCGAAAGGAAAAAAAAGTAAACGTTCGCTTGTTATACGCCGTTGAAAATGGCATGTCTCGCCAAAAATACACACTAAAACACAGGAGCCGAGATACAGAATACTGTATTTCCCAAATACTTTAACCAGGAAGTGAATGGAGCAGTAAATCTTTGGATCACGTCCTGGTCCTGATGTCCCATTAAATAATATAATATATATATTTTTTAGAGACGTAAAACGTCTTTGGCAGGCAATGTGTTTGATCTAAGCAGACCGGGCTAATGAGGTGCAGTTGTGTAGTCTACATTTACACTCTGTTTTGTTAGGTCTATCTCTGTGTCTGCTAAATGCTCAGTTTCAAATAGTTTAGTAAAGGTGGGGCTACAAAAAAAATATAAATCTTAGCCAATTTTTGTTTTGTTTTTTCAATCTCTCATCACAGCTTTCTTGCAGCTTACTGCTTGGTAGGCAGTCTTCTTCATAAGAAACAACAGTCGTGGAAACTAGGTTTGCAGTACCTTTGTAGAGAGTGCAAAGGCAAGTAAGGCTGTGAGCATAAAGATCCGGCTGCATGAAGTCGAATTTTGCCCACTCAGGCCGTTGACCCAAAATGAGTTTGACATCCATGTTCTGGCCCCTTTGACACCTTGTACGAGCTAATAGATCCCATGACAGCAGTTTGATGACGGCTGTGTGTTATCTTTGGCCTTTTTCCCCCTTTACACCAGATCTCTTCGACTGGTTAACGCTCATGTCCGCTGTGGCAAAAAGTTTCCATGAAGGGCATCTAGTATGTACATGTTAATTAATTTAACAGATTTCAACCTGAATGTATGCATTGACCTTGTGGATAATAAAACATCTAATATGATATAATCTAACCTAGCGTCTCTATTTTAACATGTCATTATAGACGAACATTTTCAAAGCATTTTAATTTTTTTACTTTAACATTTTTATATCACGATTTTGCAACCCCATTTTTTTCACCCAGTGCCAATTGTCTAAGTAATCCTGGGCGCTACACTCCCTCTGCCAGCCTAGGGAGAGCCCAGAGCCGGGCTCATGCCTCCTTCAATGCATGAGAGCCGACAAGCCTTCTTATCACCTGACAGGTGGGGAGTTTCCCCGGTTGGACGTACTGTAGCGCGTGGAAGGAACACGTTATTCCAACCAGTTCCTTTCCCCTCCATCAGGCGCCCCGGCTGACCAGGGGGAGGCAGTATAGAGACCAGGATTACTGCATGTTTTTGTGAGGGTACCTACCCTAGGAGACACTGGGGGAGAACATGCAAACTGAAATTCCACACAGAGTAGGCCCTTTCAACAACCACTGATGACGCGGAGGAGAGGACACGCCCCCAGCGACCCCGGCGGGAATCAGACCTTCTAGCTGTGAGGCGACAGTGCTACCGACTGCGCCACCGTGCCCCCTTCAAAGTATTTTAAACGCTTGAAAAAAATGCAAAAACCCATCTACAAGCTCGCAACACGTGATTGTAGATTGGCTGTTTTGGCTATGCGCAAAATAATTGACATTGAGGATCAATTATTGACACTTTCAGAGTTAAATGAACACCCCCAAGTTTACTGTGTGTATGGTGATGCCAGCCAGTGGCTCTCAAAGTGAGGTCCTTGAGGAGGTACAGGTCTGTAACTCAGAGAGTGTACAAATGGAACCAAATGGACCATCACAGGTCCATTTGGTTCCATTTGTACACTCTCTGAGTTAGGCTATTATAGCGCAGATTGGAAAAATAAGATGAAATGGGGTCCGTGGCCTAATGCATATCAAACTGGGGCTCCTTGAAATTAACCCTTTAAGACCGGGAACGCATCATTTTTTGATTTCTTTGGCTATTCAAAAATAGCAGATCTACAAGCTCATAGCGCGGCACCGAGTGCCGCTCTACGAGCTTGTAGATCTGAATCTTTAACTCAAATCTCATATTTTGAGATGGGGGTCCGGGGCCAAATACACATCATTTTGGGGGTCCTTGACATGAAAAAAGTTTGAGATATTATAGCAACATACTGTAGGTTTTTAAAAACTGTTAGGATTTAGAAGACATTTGTAGAATCCCCAGAAGCAAAGAATAGAGTTAAAAATGTTCACTTTAGAAAATATATATTCAAAGGTTTCACGAGTTTTCAAAAAAATAGCAGATCTACAAGCTCGTAGCGCGGTGGATCTAGACACCAGATACGTTCCCGTTCTTAATGGGTTAAACAAAAGTTTGAGAACCGCCGCGTTAAGCGGCCCTGATGCTACCTGCCTCAACCACCACCACATGGGTGGGGGGGGGGATGGGGACGTTCGTCTTTCGGCGGGCCCAGACGGAGGGCCTTAACGAGCCGCCGTGATAGGGAGTCATTGATCACCTCTGTCAGACGGAGGCAGGCACTCACGAGAGCTCATCCTCCATTCATTATCTCGCTGATTAAGATGTGTCGCCCAAGCCTTTAGATTCTCACCGCTTGGATGGAAGCCATCAGGCAGGAGAAACTGTTGATGGCAACACTGAATACTGATAATGTCTGCCTTTCTCCATCTCTCTCTCTCTCTCTGTCTCCCCATTTCTCTGCCTCTCTCTGTCTCTCCGTCTCAGAATCTGTCTATCCGTCTCAGAATCTGTCTGTCCTTCTCAGAATCTGTCTGTCCGTCTCAGAATCTGTCTGTCCGTCTCAGAATCTGTCTGTCCGTCTCAGAATCTGTCTGTCCGTCTCAGAATCTGTCTATCCGTCTCAGAATCTGTCTATCATCTGTCTATCCGTCTCAGAATCTGTCTATCCGTCTCAGAATCTGTCTGTCCGTCTCAGAATCTGTGTGTGTGTGTGTGTGTGTGTGTGTGTGTGTGTGTGTGTGTGTGTGTGTGTGTGTGTGTGTGTGTGTGTGTGTGTGTGTGTGTGTGTGTGTCTGTGTGTGTGTGTGTGTATGTGTGTGTGTGTGTGTGTGTGTGTGTGTCTCTCTCTCTATTGCTCTCTCTCTCTCTCTCTCTGAAAATAGTCATTCAGCTAAAAAAAAAAGGCTATAAATACGGCACATACCTGTATTTTTAGAAACAAAATGTCAACAGAACAGACTTTGAAACTGATGTGTCTTTACGTACGAGATGCATAGAGTGTTTATCTGTGTGCGTGCGTGCGTGCGTGCGTGCGTGCGTGCGTGCGTGCGTGCGTGCGTGCGTGCGTGCGTGCGTGCGTGCTCGCGTGCGTGCTTGCGTGCGTGCGCGTGTGTGTGTGGCTGCATGCAGATGTCTTGGTCTATCTGTGTTCATGTCTGCATCATGTCAGTGATCTGTCTGTACGTGTTTGCGTGTAGATTATCACTCTGGCACACATTGCACCTGACAAACACACACACACACAAAAAACAGAATACGAAAAAAGTACCCAATTTCCTCTTCTCTCCGCGTTCATTTAAAGGCCACTAAGAGCGGAAAGGAAGTGTCCGTTTTCATTTCCATCAGCCTCAACCCAAGACCCGCCCGCTTCGTTCAGCATCTGGGGGTACATACACTCTGACCGTGGTTAAGAGATCAAAGCCAGAGTGGAGACCGTGATTAGAGTCCCAATCGCTGTGATTAGAGCATTCGGCTTTGATTAATAATCAGCTGATAGGACCTTTACCGTAGGACAGATACACCAGTCTCTTCAGCATCAAAGGCGGGCAGAGTGTTTTTTGCAGCAGATTGGATCTTTCGTACACGTACACACACACACACACACACACACACACACACACACACACACACACACACACACGCACACACGCACACACTCATGCCCGTAGGCGAAGCCAAAGGCACAGTTCTCTTTTGAAGTAAGGGGGAATACTTCGGACTGACTGCTCTGAATGTTGACACCTGCTTACGGGCCACAGACAGGAATGATAAAAGATACAGCACCTCTGGCATATATACAGCTACGGCCGTTCCTCCTAGGCCGCTATGAGTAATAATTTAGATGCGGAACAGTGAGCTGGTTATCTTTTACCGTTATGCCTGAAGGCAAACAGCACTGATGAGGTGTAGCTGACAAAACAACAAACGGCATCAGTGATACGCTCTAGACACAGCGGGTCAGTTATTCAGTGGATGCTTGGTGGAGACCTGTTTGGGAAATTGGTGGAGGTAATTACGCTCGGGCTATATGCCCTGAATCCCCATTTCACTCGAAATCGATAAGATGCAGGCTATCTGAGCCAGAGCCATGCTGTGTGCTCAAAGGATGATTTCACCAGAGCTGTCGTGGAGTTGTTGATTTAGCCTGACTTCTTTGTGTGTGGGGAGTGAGAGAGAGAGAGAGAGAGAGAGAGAGAGAGAGAGAGAGAGAGAGCGAGAGAGAGCGAGAGAGAGAGAGAGAGAGAGAGAGAGAGAGAGAGAGAGAGAGAGAGAGAGAGAGAGAGAGCGAGCGAGCGAGCGAGCGAGAGAGAGAGAGAGAGAGAGAGAGAGAGAGAAAATGACAGTGGAAGAGAAGAGATCATCAAGCTGATCATCAGAATACTTTCAAATGTATTGATTTGGTGCATCTGTATGGCAATTGTCTATAGGCCTATAGATTGAAAAGTATGGCTGAACTCACACAATGTTGGTGAACTACAACGTCGTTATGGCAGAAGAAAGCCAGAGAGAGAGAGAGAGAGAGAGAGAGAGAGAGAGAGAGAGAGAGAGAGAGAGAGAGAGAGAGAGAGAACAGCAGAAAGAGAGACACTTCGACAGGGAAGAAGGGAGACCGAGAGAGAGTAACAACAAAGTAGAGAATGTGAAAGGCATAGATCTGAGGAGAAACAGAAATGGAGAAAAAATTATTGAGAGCATCAAGCTATGATATATAATATGATATCATATAATGTAATGCAGTAGTGCATAATAACTTTATTTGTGAAGCACTATTCATAAAACACATTTACAATGTGGTTCACAGTTAAAACAGTCTCTATGATCAGACAACAGTCCGTGCTTGAACAAGCTACAAACTACAGGCTGCACAGCAGGCAACGGCCTGCTATTGCATTTTAGATAAACCCATGAAATAATTACAGCGCTACAGACTACATAGAATAGGTCCACTTATTTCACAGAACCATAAGGGCAATAAGAAATTCCATTTGTAATTCAGATTGGATTGTTTAATCAGTGGGATTGTTCCTGCAACTAAATGAGCTGATGTTGGGATAGATACTTTAATTATTCATCATCACTTCCAAGTCTTTGTCCACCATAGACATTACAGCGACTCATAGAAGTTATCTATCTCTCCCACTATGGGAAAAGTCTTCATAATCTCAGTCTATTAGCGCTATACGCTTTAGGCCTGGACGCCCCAAAAAAACAGGATGGACGTGGTTTTACAGGATGTAGCGGTCTATCCCAGTGTTGATTTTGACAGCAAACTTTTATGTAGTTTTAGTCATAGTCTTTTGAATACCATTCTGTTTAGTTTTAGTCATCTGAAATGTTTTACTTTTGGTCGAGTTTTAGTGGACTAAATATACGATTTTAGTTAATCTACAGTTAATTTATTCGACTACATTTTTTTTTTGGCGGGCCGTGCTGACAGAAATGATTTTCACTTAGCTGCATGCCGAAAATAGACGATCTACAAGCTCACAACACGTCGCAGCGCGACCCCCGGCTACTGCTCCTACTGTAGATAATGCTAGTACCAGTTGGTTATTTCCTTGAGGACCAGGGTGGGAAGTTAAGTGGTCATCGCCGGGCTGCATATTTTACAGGAGAGCGAAGAAAATATGCTTCAAAAAGGAGTTAAACACATATTTCAGTGCATATCTATCATTCCCCTTGAAGTCAGAACAGAAATGTTTTTGTAAATATGAAAAACAGGATTAGGAAAGCCTAGTTAAGTCATGCCAGTGGGGATGTGTTTTGGTATGTTTTGATATTCCACTGAGGAGACTCGCAATCATATCAGATGATCATTTAAATCCGCCTTTCATAAAGTCACGCAGACATCACAAAAACAATCCCTGACTTCCAAATTAAAAATAAATAAACCCTCAAATCAAATTAAAACTATCCTCGTTTTAAAACGAAAATGCCACAGACCGTGAAATCTTTTTAAATTTTGAAACGTTTTTCCCTATGTTTAAAAGTTTGTGTGCACAGGAGATGCACATCAAGGGGATTACGGGTTTGGGTGAGTGAAATCCTACATTAAAATTGGCTTACGGGAGGACCGGCCGGCTGGTGGGCCCACGGTCTAGTTCAACATATTTCCTTTTCGTTCGACTTTTGTAGGGAACTAAATGGAGCTGCAACAATGTTCTCCTTCTCCATTCATACCACAAGCCATTCAGACCCTAATTGCCTTCCTCCTGTAAATAAAAGAGAGCCTTTTCTAACCTTGAGCTCAGGTATTCAAACTGAATCAATTCTGAGATAGGTCTAGCTAGAGATTCCAGAGGACAAAACATATTTTGATAAATGTGATTACATGTTCTAAATGAATATGGAGAGCAGCTCTTCATGATTGATTTTCTTTTTTAAATGTGAAGTATCATGTTTTAATATAACTAAATTAAATATTATTAATTTGTTGGGCAAACTAGTCAAATCAATTCAAAGCATAAATCGATTGTGAAAAGCCTTGTCAAAACTTCAAAGACCCTTTTCTCTGCATTTATTTTCCCAGGAACACAGAAACTACAATAAGCGATACCCCATGTATAAGCTCTGGTTCTCCACTCTCATATCTCTGCTGTCCAGCCTGAACCTGCTAACTCCAAAACGCTCATTGTTCAGGAAACGAAAAAACAAAATATACGTTTTTCAGGAAATTAAGAAAACCTTATATTTTTAAAACAAAGCAATACTGCCTCATCAAAGTTGGTATAGTGACTTTATATATTGTCAGATATTGCATGTGTCATCATATTATCAACACTTTATCCAAATCGCGGGTAAATCAACACTTTACCCAGCGCAAGTGGAGTTAGTAGTTTCAGACGAGCAGAAATCAAGCTGAAATGGAGTTAGGTGTCCAAACAACAATAGCTCCACTCGCTGCTGAGGGAGAGGTTTCAAAAGGGTACAAATTCCCAAAAGCTAACAATGGATCTCCAAGCTCACAATGCATCACAACAACGAGTGAATTAATGCCCTGATGCTTCATGACACTTATTATATAGGCCTACAATAATAAACAGGACTTTAAATATTACAATAACTTCTGCAAAGAGGTAGAATAACTAGCGCGGCAGAAATGCTATGAACGCCTTTCTTCTTGTCACATTGCTCTCCTCATTAAACACTTCATAGATTTTAGAAATATAATTACTTGTTTTCATAACATTAGCGTCAGTGCTAAGTTTGATAAACAGGTACACTGCATAGTTTTAACAGATTACGGGGAGTTTGTAACGTGATCCTCCTCATTGTTCACTGCGCAGCGCGCTCTACTCATGCTGTGACGCAGCACTGGAGAGGAGAGGGGGGAGTTGTTTGTTTTTGACGGACAGTTTGAGGATCCAATGGAGTTGGGAGTTTTCGTCAGAGGCGCTTTTTAATACTTTTCATTGGTTCAAATGTTTAGATTTTTTACACAGACGTAAAGGGTGTTCAATAGCGTTGATTTATGAAAAAAAAAAGAAAAGATGAAAATGGAGTTAGCTGGTTCGTCCTGGACACAGACGATATACTATACGTATAAAAAAGCAAAGAGTTTAAGATTTAAGCATTCGGTCACCTCTGGCAGATGTCTTTGCCAATGCCATTTAGCCTATATTTAACCCATTTAGATCGGGAAGGCATCCGTGTCATTTTTAGATTTCTTTGGCTATTAAAAAATAGCAGATATACAAGCTCAGTGCCGCACTATGAGCTTGTAGATCTGCTATTTATTTTTTAAAATCGTGGATGTTTTTTAGAGCGAACATTTTAAACTCAAATCTTTGCTACATGGGGGTCCCTGGAACAACATATTTTGAGATGGGGGTCCGCGGCCAAATACATATAATTTTGGGGGTCCTTGACATGAAAAAAGTTTGAGAACCACTGATATTATAGGCACATACATTTTTTTCTCAAAACTGTTAGGAGAAGACATTTGAAGAACCCCCCAGAAGCAAAGATTCGAATTTTGAGTTACAAATTTTCGCTTTAAAAAAACATACATTCAAAGATTTGCACAAATGTTCACGATTTTTCAAAAATAGCTGATCAAGAAATCTTAAAATGACACAGATGCTTTCCCGGTCTTAATGGGTTAACAGCTCAGTTAACATGACGGCAGTGCTTTGGATCCTTGCAGGATATACTTAGCTGAGGTTAGTTGTCTCCCCACAGGGCATTAAACGCTTAAGTGTGATTCAGCAAACTGCACACTGACGAGCCTTCACTCACTCACCACCTCATCCTATCTATATGCTCAGGCATAAAGACACTTGATTGATAAACGCTTTTTTTCATTTCCCCGTTACAAGTCTGAGCTGAATGCATATTTATAAGAGATGGGACAGCGTTGATCAAGTGTGCACACAGCCTTCCCCCAGTGGGACTTCCAGCTGGGGTGTGTGTGTCTGTGTGTGTGTGTGTGTGTGTGTGTGTGTGTGTGTGTGTGTGTGTGTGTGTGTGTGTGTGTGTGTGTGTGTGTGTGTGTGTGTGTGTGTGTGTGTGTGTGTGTGCACACGTGCAAGTATGGCAGCACGGAGGTGAATCACCGGTGAATGCCAATGTTGTTTTTATAACATCTTAACAACTGCACCCGTTTGTAGCTACTGTACCATCGTTAATGTAGTACGTGCAGATTTGAGATGCATTTACAACTTCTGTGGACTATGTGTGCTTGATCGCGACCATCAAGCTTGCATACAAGAAGGCACTACTCTGTGTGTGTGTGTGGGTGTGTGTGTGTGTGTGTGTGGGTGTGTGCGCGGCCATCCGTGTGCGCTTGTATTATAATTGTGATGGTGTCCCCCACAAGTATAGTATTATAGTTTTAAGGTTTTTTAGATTTAGGCTTACAATTAGGACAATTTTCAGGTTGGTGTTAAAGTTAGGATTAGACATTTAGGGGTTAGGGTTAGAGTTCAGATTTGTACTTAGTTGCACGTGGGTGTTGTGCACATCAAATATAGCCCATCTACAAGCTTGCGAGCTTGTTGATCGGCCGTTTTCGGCTTTAGGCAAACATCATGAAAAATGGTATACACGTACATAATATTGGCAGCCTAAAATGTTGATGTTGTCCACACAAGTATAGTAATACAGCACAAGTGTGTGTGTGTGTGTGTGTGTGTGTGTGTGTGTGTGTGCGTGCGTGTGTGTGCAGATCTATAATTATGGATGATGTATGGAGGAGCATCAGTCCGGTCTGACAGACAAGATCTTCACTCCCTGGAGGCTCTCCTCGCACCTTCACCTCTCCCCCCCCCCCCTGTCCCCCCGTCTGTCATCTTTCTTCTCTATTCTCTCCTCACCTCCTCATTCTCTCATCCATCCTCACATCTCTTCTGTGTTTTATTTATACTGTACTTTCTCCGGGAGCTCAGGGCGCACTCGAAAATGTACGCGGCTCACAATTCTGATCACTTAACGCTGCAGGAAACAGGTTAAAAATATATATTTACTGTACTCTACCTACCTAACTCTGACTCCTAACTCTACCTACCTAACTCTTACAGTTAGGTATAGGTTAGGTTTTAGTGGATAGAGTTGCGGTATACCTGATATATACCTAATTTGTCACGCACGGAAAATTGCAGATAAACGAGTTCACCACGCATCGCAGCAAGACGCAGGTGTGAGCTTGTATGCCTGCTATTTACAGTGCATGCACAAGATGAATGAAGCTAAAGCATCGATCAGGCTTTAAGGTTATACGTTTAAAAATGGCCACCCCAAGAGAAGGTTGAAAATTGCATTTATAGAATTTCCGTCGTAAAATGTTGGCACAACTATAGTAATATCAATGTACCTGTTTGTGTGTGTGTGTGTGTGTGTGTGTGTGTGTGTGTGTGTGTGTGTGTGTGTGTGTGTGTGTGTGTGTGTGTGTGTGTGTGTGTGTGTGTGTGTGTGCGTATGTCTGTGTGCGTGCGCATGAGTGTGTGTTTTCTTATTCATGGCCGGTGAGCACCTGCGGCTCATGCAGCCTTCCCCAGGCCCATCGCTCTGCTGCACCACTCTCTGTTTTCACACTGTTTGTTTCACTTTCTCTTCTCGTCACGGCAGGGCTTACTGTATTTCTCTCTCTCTCTCTCCCTCCAAGTTCTTCTTGGTATTCTCGAAGTAGCTGCTACATTCTCCTGCCCCCACCCTCACCCACATGCCCCCCCGGCTGTATGTTCCCAAGCCAGATGTTTTCTGTGCTCTTATCGTCTCCTCACACGGCTCTCCTCACCAACCCCCCTCCTCAATACATATATCCACTTCTTCTCACTAACCCTACCTTCTTCGTAACAAAGTTTTTGTGGTGGAGAAAATTCACACAGAGCTCCTAGTTTATGGATAACCACTTGTTATATACCTATATATACCTATAACCCTATATATATGTATACTGTATAGTGTCCCTATTCTGGGCATGTCATAATGGGTGAACATATACTGCGCAAATTCGCCAGAAATTCGCAGATCTTGAGACACACTGTGACCTTCTACATCTGCTATTTTTGGCTAAGAGATGTGGTATAGAAGGAGAAAATGAGGGGGCTAAGGGCAGACCCCTGAGGGACCCCAGTCAACAAAGTATATGAGGTTTAAAGCGGCACTATGGAACTTTTTTGTCATGAATAAAATATAATTTTGTCCAATCTGTATGGTATGTTAATACAATATAACTTATACAAGTGGGGTCGTTCTATTTTATCTCCCTGCTCTTCCATTGAGACATGAGTCTAGGTGAGACATGACCAAGATTCAATTTATCCCCTGAGCAAGCAGGCAAGCTCTAGCCTGGGACCAGACGAATCTGCCAGTGCAAAAAGAAATTGCCCTCTGCGATTTGGGTCTGGCACCGCTCCATTGTGAATCCATTTCCTGCTCCCGAAGTCTGGAGTGACCAATCAGGGCCCAGTATTCAAATATGGGAGACTGTAATTGGTACTTGGTTGTAGGTCTAACCAATTGTGTCGAGAGCCATTGTTTTGATCCCGCCCCCTTGGAAAAAAAACGTCCTCATAGAAGCACCAGACTGCTATACTGTAGGTAACAGCTGTGTAACAAATGAAGGTGGTTTGAGGATTACCTACAGCAAATCAGGTCCAGCGTCACAATAGGCTCTATGCACAGCAGCCATATTGGAAAGAAATTGGGCCCCTTCCTCCTTCACAGGTGTTACCAATGATACTAATGAAGGCTCTGTCCCATTTAGTGTAGCCTTGATCTCCAGGCTTTTATTTCTTAGTTTTGCTCAAAAATAAGAGCCTGGACCAGCCTGTTGATATTCCTGGAATAGGAAGTGTTTCATTTCCCCAACCAACCAGAGTGCATTGGGCGTCGCTCCAAATGTTGTGACGTCAGGGCTCTCATGCTGCACATTGAGGGAGGAGGCGGGGCGGGGGCTGACGGATAGATCAGTGAACCAATGGGATCTCACGGAATTTTTCACTGGAGATTTTGAACCCGCCCCTCTAGACCAGATATCAGACTAGGCTAGGTCAGTCTACATTTAGTGTAGCAAAGTGGTTCTCAAACCTTCCATTTGTACACTCTCAGAGTTACACACCAGTAAGGGGCCATTTGGAACCTCCTCAAGGAACGATGAAGACCTTTGAGACCCTTTTGTTTCCAGTGAGCCAACACGCACAATATCAACACCCTGACTCTGTTTGACCAGAATGGAACAGAGCCTTCATTAGTATCATTGGTAACACCTTTGCAGGCCCAATTTCTTTACAATATGGCTGCTGTGCATGGAGCCTATTCTCCAAATCTTACCCTGGTTCTACTACGAGTAGTGAGAGTTTCACTATGGGAAATGCCCCATGTGTGACCTCAGCAGAAGCTTGAATTACATTACTCCAGCCCTCAGCGGTTGGCATTTATGACACGTGAGTCAGGGGAGGGACAGGCCCGCCTTCCAATATATTGGCCGGGCTACGCATCATTTGTCATTCAAAACTAGGATTTACAGCACTCTTTAAAATGAAGTGTTCACACATGCGATGCGTTTCCGGAGCATTGATGCACACTTAGGGTTTAAGTGTCTTGCTCAAGGCCACTTCTCAGGGACACAACGACCTTCTGGCCTCTCTACCCCCACTAAGCTACAGCCAGCCCTTTAAGATCCCAGGATGGGGATATGAACCCCTGGTGGTTGGAGTTAGCTTAGTAGAGTAGGTTAAGCCGCCGCTATCCAATGGGAGAGATGCCGCTTAAACGCCGGCTGCTGATGTAAAAGCGTAACACACACCCCGCCTCCGGACACAGGCAGTGCAACCGCTGATTCTCCACAGAGGGAATCTGCGGGGGATAAAAGGATCATATAGTTCTAAAGGTGAGAGTGAGGTGAGCCAACTAGCATAGGAATAAAAGCATGCAGGGTTATAGACCCCGGGTTAACTCGCTCATTCCCAGGAGCACACCTCAAACATGCACGAATCTCACTCACTCACTTGATTGAGACCTTAAGCAAGCGCTAATGCCGTACATAAGGAATTTAGCTCTGCCTGCTCCATAAGCTCAAAAAGGTGGGTAAGAAAAAGAGATTCCAATACCACATGAGAGAGACAAGGGTTTGAAGAAAAGTTGCTTGCACCACAGTCCCTTCATGAATCGGGCCACCAAAGGCTGGCTAGCCCTCTGTTTGCCCCTCAAAACCGATGTGGCAAGCTGATATAGCTGCCAAATAAACCTTAATGTTAACCTTAAGAGCTCAGCCCTTGTCTGATGATCTAGTCCCAAACAAATTGTCAGGCTCACCGCCACAAGGCAAGTTTATTTGTACAGCAAACCACATTTCAACAAGGCAATTCAAAGTGCTTTACATAAAACATTAAGCATGAAGACATTAAGACACAGAGTATTAATAGAGTTGCGAAAGAAACACATTAGAGCAGGACATTTTCAGAACACGGAAAAGGGATAACCTGAGAATTGGAGCACCGACTGCCAAACACACGTACGTGCCACTAAATTGAACCTCTCACAGGCCAGGCCCAGAGCCAGCCTCTCTGGATGAGATAGAAATATGACTCCCTGCGGAGTCTAAAATCATCTCTATGAAGGTGATAGTCTGCTTAGGAGCCAACACTCTTTTCCACGTTTATTTGAAAACCCAAACTAATTAAATGCTCTACAAGCACTCTCCTTTGATCGATCGCTTCCTCTTAAGAAGGTGCCGCTATGAACCAGTCGTCAATGTATGTATGTGGTTAACAGTGGTGGAAAGTAACTAAGTACATTTACTTAAGTACTGTACTTGAGTACAATTTTGAGGTATTTGTACTTTACTTGAGTATTTCCAATTACCAATACTTTTACTTCTACTCCACTACATCTCAGAGGCAAATATTGTACTTTTACTCCACTACAATTATTTGACAACTTTAGTTACTAGTTACTTTGCGGATATAAATTATTACTTTAACCACTTTAGCCCCGTTTTATACCGAGGCTATTTGACAATAGCCGATCTACAAGCTCACAACGCGTAGCGATGCGGCGCGATGTGAGCTTGTAGATCTGCTATTTTCAAATATATTAATACTTTTACTTTTGGTACTTTAAGTACATTTTGATACCAATACTTTTGTACTTTTATTCAAGTAAATTTTGCTTGTAACTTTTACTTGTAACAGAGTACTTCTACATTGCAGTATTGATACTTTTACTTAAGTAAAACATTTAAGTACTTTTTCCACCACTGATGGCTAATTGCATCGGTGTCTTTGTTGTCGTCGACGTTCCAAGTCCCCCGGATGGACAGGATAGCCGAGAATGTCTTGAGGGGTGACTGTATCTCCCCAGTTCAGTCTTACTAGTTGGGTGGAGTGGATCGAGTGGAAGGGGTCGAGAGCAATTTTCCTCTGCAGCTTTTTCTTGTGGTGTGGCTAACATGGGATCGGTCAGGACAGGTTAACCTGGCATGCTAGCAATTATGAAGAAGATTTTTCTGGAAGGTAGCACAATGGATATCGCCATCGGTGGACGCGACAGTGTCTTGGGCATGTTTCAGTTCCAAGTCCCATTTCTATACATACATATAGAAATATATACAGTACATAAACACAGACAGGCGGACGCAGCCTCTTCTGTCGTGAGACGCTAAACAAACCATCAGTGACAGAGCCAGCGGGGTGATTTCCTGGAGTGAACTTCAAAGGGAGCGGGGTGGAGAACGTGCGGAAACTGAAGGAAGGTGATTGGCTGACAGGTTTTGTGAATGGGGTGTGAAAATGGTGAATGACGTGACGTGAAAATAAAATCAGGGGGCGGACTGCCATAGCACCACGCACATTGGGTGAGTGTCCCAACTCGATATGCTGCCGTTGCCACAAGGACAGGCTCGCACCTGAAATGTGTCCTCAGTTTTCAGAGATTTAACGAGCCATGCAGATAATAACATGGTTGAAAAAAACGACTTTGCATCTGACATTTTAGCTAAGCAAAACTCTTCCAACTTCCGTTATACTATAAAGTATTACTATACGTTAATACTTTATTAAGAGTAGTAATAAAGTATTACTACTCTTGACCAGTGGAGAGCTGCATCGAAGATGCACATCGCCCGGCAGTAAATCTGTTGCTCTACAAAATACAGTTGTTGCAGAGAGCTCCCATGAGCAGCGAGAGGAGGTGATTGAATAATAATAACTAATGATGCATAGCCAGGCCAATATATTGGAAGGAGGGGCCTGACCCCCGCCTGACTCAGAGGCATCATTAATACTCAGGGCTGGCATTAATCTGAGCTTCTGCTGAGGTCACACAGGGGGCGTTCTGATAAGACGACATAAAAATGAATGCCAAGAAAAGAGAACCACCATTTATTTTACAGAAGTGACGGGTATGACATTGTTATAAGACCATCAAGTCTTGATATGTGAATTAAAAAACTGTATTTCTCAATCAGTAATGTTTGTTTGGATAATAGCAATTATAATTTTTTTGGGAAAAGAAACACCCAAAAAAAAGTTTAAGGAACACTTCACGTATTTTCCACCTTATCTTCATGGTCCTCACTAAGGCTCATTATTGCGTGGACTAACAAAACGCAGTGTAAAGCAAGTTTATCGTAAACGCTTACATTAACACTTTAAGACCGGGAACGCATCTGTGTGTCATTTTAAGATTTTCTTTGGCTATTCAAAAATAGCAGATCTACAAGCTCAACTTGTAGATCTGCTATTTTTAAAAAATTGTGAAAAATGTGTGAAAATCTTTATTTTATATATTTTTAACTCAAATCTTTGCTTCTTGGGGGTCCCTGGAACAACATATTTTGAAATGGTTGGGTCCGCGGCCAAATACATATCATTTTGGGGGGTCCTTGGTTTAAGAACTACTGATTATATAGCAACATACGTTTAAAAAAAAAAAAAAAACGTGAGGATTCAGAAGACATTTGTAGAATCCCCAGAAGCAAAGATTTGAGTAAAAAAAAATCACTATAGGAAATATATATTCAAAGATTTGCACAAATGTTCAAGATTTTTTTTTAAATAGCAGATCTACAAGCTCATAGCGCGGCACTCTGTGCCGCGCTATGAGCTTGTAGATCTGCTATTTTTGAATAGCCAAAGTATAAGATAATGGTTAAAGTGGTTAAAATCTAAAATGACAGATGCTTTCCCGGTCTTAATGGGTTAAAGGATGGAGAGAAAAGAAAACACTGGGAGAACTGTGAACATGCTTGTGATGTCGAAGCTAATTTGAATTGGAATCTTGACACCCCTAATCTACAGTATGTCCATCTGTAAAGGAGTAATCCACTTTAAAACCTAGGCTACTACAGTTCAAGACTTTATGAAGACTAACCGAACTGATCAAATCTTACCATATCTCAGGGATTACATATATGACACTATTTTAGGCCATAATTTATGTGGGTATTTTTTGTGTTCACAGTGGGGTATCATGCTGGTGATTCATACTGTGTTCAGTCATCATTTCTAGCTCAATTCCCCAGAAAATTACAGTGTTATCACGGCAAGGACTTCCAGCAGCCCTTTTGTTGGCAGAGAGAGAGAGCAGAGAGGTACTGTAGTCTATTCCAAGCAGAGTATAGGTGTACACGTCAGTGGATCATTTTAACCCTTTCAATCCGGGAACGCATCTGTGTGTCATTTTTTGATTTCTTTGGCTATAAAATAGCAGATCTACAAGCTCATAGCGCTGCACTGAGTGCCGCGCTATGAGCTTGTAGATCTGCTATTTTTTTTTAAATCGTGAAAATGTGTGCAAATCTTTGAATATTGTATTCTAAAAATGTTTTCTAAATCCTAACAGTATGTTGCTATATCAGTGGTGCTCCAACTTTTCCATGTCAAGGACCACACAAAATTATATTTGGCCACGGACCCCACGGACCACCCCCCCCCCCATCTCAAAATATGTTTGTTCCAGGGACCCCCCAGAAGCAAAGATTTGAGTAAAAAAATGTTTGCTTTAAAAAACATATATATTCAATGTTTTGCACACATTTTCACGATTTCTCAAAATAGCAGATCTACAAGCTCATAGCTTGTATATCTGCTATTTTAGAATAGCCCAAAGAAATCTTAAAACGACACACAGATGCGTTTCCCGGCCTTATTAAGTTAAAAACAGGAGGTTTCACTCCAAACCCAATTCCTGCAAGTGGGGCTGCTAGTGCCATCAGCAGTAGACTGCCTCCTTTTCAGCAAGCAAGTCAACAAGTCAAGTGTGTGTGTGTGTGTGTGTGTGTGTGTGTGTGTGTGTGTGTGTGTGTGTGTGTGTGTGTGTGTGTGTGTGTGTGTGTGTGTGTGTGTGGGGGGGGTGTGGGGGTGTGTGTGTGTGTGTGTGTGTGTGTGTGTGTGTGTGTGTGTGTGTGTGTGTGTGTGTGAGAGAGAGAGTGAGAGAGAAAGGTGAGGGGATAGAGAGAATGAGAGAGGGTTTGCAATTTTCTCGCTTCTACAGTACGTGCAACCGTAAGTGCTCTGGACCCATCTTCAGGCATGCAGGTTCATAATTTACAAAATTGCCTCCATTTATTTGCAATGAAGCAAAGCAGCATGTGAATCACATCCCCAGGTCTTTCTCAAGTATAGTTTTATGGCTCTGTGGTGTTGTTGAAACTTTATTGGTCTGAAATGAACCCTTTAAAAGCACTCATAACAAACACACACACTTTCCAATGCATAGACAACACATCATTAATATAGTGGCTGCATCATGCATACTGTATGCGTGAGTGTGTATGTGTGTGTGTGTGTGTGTGTGTGTGTGTGTGTGTGTGTGTGTGTGTGTTTGTGTGTGTGTGTGTGTGTGTGTGTGTGTGTGTGTGTGTGTGTGTGAGAGAGAGAGAGTGTGTGTATGCGCGTGCCATGTGCGTGCATGACTATATGTGTCTGAATGTGAGGGAGACAGAAAGAGACAAGAGAAAGAGACCGATGCGGATGGAGCCCTCATTCAGTGTCATTTTGACTATGCATGCACCTCATGGTACACTAGCACCTTAATGTCACTAAAACTATAGACCTCTCAAAACAAACTAATTAGACTATTGCTAGACCTCACCCCCAGGACTCACCTCCAAATTCGGCACGAACATGGGTATGAATGTGGAACGCCCGATCAAACTGTGCAACTCCCTATCCTCATTCAAAGCCACCCTAAAAGAGCGTGCTTCTAGCTTGCCACCAGAGAAATAATAATAAAATAGCTGCCCCCCCCCCCCCGCACCGTTTTCTGTAAATAAACCTCTTGCTCCTGTATCGATGATTTGTATTGTACGTCCTGACAATGAATTGAACACACACTGTATAGGACCACAATGATTAATAATTAATTAATAATAATTGTACTGTTTGCAATTTGTCAATAAAGTCAAGTCAATCAGATCAATCAATCAGTCCAGTCTGTATGGCTGTGCACGCTCTGCACACTTTCCTAATAAAATGTTGATGAAGGCAGCTCTTTTGGTCCCAGAGGTGGCGGGAGGAGAGGAGGAGAGAGAATGAAGGGGGGCTGGAGATGAAGCGCGGAGGGAGGGAAGGAGGGAGGGAGGGAGGGAGGGAGGGAGGGAGGGCAACTTGGAGGGAGTGAATTGTTGGCTTCCGGCCTTCCGTCAAAGCCTTGAGCCCCATTGATCGTTCTCTTCTCATTCACACATAAATATTGAACGTTAGTCACGGTTCACGGACAATGAGGCTGAGCCTTCTGGAAACACACACACACATACCTTTAACCTTGTGGACGACAGTCTTGCTATCTTTTAACTCTATCTGAAATATGGCAGAGGTAGCAGATGTACAAGCTCATAGCGCAGCACTCAGTGCCGCGCTATGAGCTTGTATATCTGCTACCTTTAAAAAAATATATATATATTTATGAAATGGCTTCTTGAAATTGATTTTACCATCATCACCCCCGACTATCATCATCATCACCAGTGGCTCTCAAAGTGGGGTTCGAGGACCATCTGGGATTCTTAGGGGGGCTTCCGCAGGCAGTCGGTCCACCAACTAAATGATTGATAGTTTGGAAATACAGATGTATGATTATATAGGGTGTATACATCTATATACTTTATTATTTATAGGGTCTGTATAGGGTGTACTATGTCTGTTTACTTTTATAAATATTTGTTTAAGGTGATGTTACTCTGCTGTACTGCACTTCTATGCCCTGGATCTTCTCTGGTGCCTGAATTCCCCCAGCGGGATCAATAAAGGCATCTATCTAAATGGACCCTTACAGATCTGTAAGTGTACATATGGACCCATCTGAGTTATGGGAGTCCGTGGCCGTAATGTATACCAAACTGGGGGGAGAGGTCATTGAAATGACCAAAAAAGTTTGAAAACCAACCACTGATGTAATAACAACCACATTCCACCCAACCAGATGTCACCTCGCTCTGTCCTCTCGTAGATAATGGCCACATCATTTATTCAGAGGCTGCCATATTCAAAACGGAGCCCATGTATAATGAATGAGTCTTATTGTAAAGAATCACAGCCAGTGGAGGTTAGATTCCCCCTACAGAGAGAGAGAGCTGAAGGCTCTGTCTGTCTCCGTTTCCTCCTCTCCCTGGTAGGCGAGGATTATTATTGTAATAATAATCCAAATCTACAAAGTAACTAAAGTTTTTCAAAATAATTGTCAAGTCTACACACACACACTCACATGACTGGCCCCCCTGCGGTAAATACAACAGAAATGAGTCTTGATCACATGCTGTTTCACAGAACAATTTAGTGGGCGTGCGCTCATACCAGCTCATTGCCTTCAACTATCACATTAATTGCAGAATCATTTTCCATATTACCCCGGGGACAGGGACACATGCTAAGTCTAATTAGCTGTACGTTCTAAATGGCAAACGTAAATGAAAAATTCATGACTTCAACATGCAGGGAAATGCTTTTGGTGTCCGTAGGGCAAAAACCTCTGCGTCTCATAACAAATCAACTAATATTGATAAAGAAAATGTTGCACATGCCACGTGTGTGCACACATGTTCATTTGCCAAGGCATCTAAGACAATTGTTCCCAAACATTGGGTCGCGGAACTCATTTTTAAATCGGTCACGGCTAAATACCAATTTTTTTTGCTTCCTAATTTATTTTTTTTGAAACTATTATTATTTCAGCAGATATATATATATTTAAAAAAGTATAGCATATCTACAAGCTCACAACGAGTTGTGATGTGACACTTTGTGAGCTTGTAGATCTGCTATGTTCACTGTTTGGGTCCCGAGGAGACACTAAGGTCTCGAGCTAAAACGTTAGGGAACCATTGATCTGAATAGTATAATTCTAGACCAAATTAAACAATGAATATTTAGAAAGCTAGATTTTTTTTTTGTGAAAAAGATGTGTTGCACGCTGTTACTGTACAAAATGTTCAATTTCATCTACTGCTAAAGCGGATGTGAAGCCTCCTTCCTGCTCCTCTTTACAGTAATATATAGTGACAGTAATATAAATACAAAATTATCGAAGCATAGCTTGATGCTTATCAGAAATAAAAATAAAAAAAAAGTAAAGATATTTTAACGGAAATAAAGAACAGATGCTCCTGCTTTCAGGAGGTGTAGTTCCAGACACTATACAGCATTCAAAGACTGTGTAATAGTTGTCTGGCTACGCGAGACTAAACTATACATAACATGTATATAATCTTGGAATTTTAAACGGTAACCGTTAACTCGTATGTGTTATGATGTGGTCGGTTCTCACATCTTGGGAACCGATTCCTCCACGGAACAGGTTCTAGTTACCAAACCAATACAAGACCCCCTTTTGGAGACACTCCAAAAACCAGAAGTGCATGGCTGAAAGGTCGACTGCCAAATGGTATTTAAAGATAATCAGTTACACCTTGTCCTAGGACAAATCGCAAAGTTCAGTGGTGTGAATCCATTTGGTAGTTACTGTACGTGCCTTTACAAAATATACCACTGGAAGATTATATCAAACATAGTTGAAAAAGTTACACAGTATGACTTAGTGTTGATTTTTACTGCAAATTGTGATTCCGTTTTAGTCAGTCTTTTGAAATTCCATTTAGTTTCAGTCATATTTTAGTCATCCGAAATGTTTTACTGTTAGTCTAGTTTTAGTCGACTAAATATCATAAGATTATAGTCGACTAAATCTACAGTTGATTTTGTCGACTAAAATGTATTTTGGCGGTGCCTTGATGGCGTCGTAATGGCTGATTCTACACTTGGTTGCATTGTGGGCTTGTAGATCGGCTATTTTCAGAGCGCAGCACCCGAGCGCAACCAAGTCATCGTAGCTTAGTTTTTATTTCGTTTTCGTCAGTGAAAAAAGGTAGTCGACAACATTTTTTGTCATAGTTTTAGTCGACGAAATCAACACTGGTATGACTTTAACTTTGCAAGGCAAAGAGGAGCCAGAGGACAGATGTACTGCAACAACAGGAGTAGAATGTTCTCAAGGTGAAAGTCCCCCCACCCACCACCCACCTCCTCCTCCTCACTGGGCGTTTACCTCTTGGGGAGGTGTCCATTTCAGGAGGTGTCCAGGACGGTACAGAATGATTGCATCCCTCCCCTGGACTCCTCCTCGCCCTTATCACGCTTTCAAGTTCACACTGAGGAGGGTGTCATTGCACCCAGTCCCACTGGGGTTTTGTCAAAGCCAGCCCACCGACTTTGTTGAGAATTTTTATGTCATCGTCGCTGTCGGGCGGAAATCTCGTACGTCCAAAAAACGTTATATGAACATACACTACTTCACGTTTCCTACATACAGTACACTTACATACACTATTTTACGTTTCCTAGCACCTTGCGTTATTTTTTGTCGCTGCCGGATGGAAACCTTGTGTGTCGAAATCCGTTACCTTTCGGGAAAAAAAAGAACCTGTGTTCCATTGGATCCAATAAAAAGTTGGTTTGAATTGGCAGCCGCGCCCATAAAAACATGCTGGTGAACTAAATGTAAATTCAGGCTGAGTGTCAGGCTAAGTGCAAGTGAAAGTTGAAATATGGAGATACAAGGTTTCTGCCCGACAATGGCGATATAAGTTTAAGCTATTAAGACCGGGAACGCATCTGTGTGTCATTTTAAGATTTCTTTGGGCTATTGAAAAATAGCAGATATACAAGCTCATAGCGCGGCACCGAGTGCCGCGCTATGAGCTTGTATATCTGCTATGTTTTTTTTTTTTTTTTTTAAATGTGTGCAAATTTTTGAATATATATATATTTTTTAAAGTGAACATTTTTAACTCTGTTACAACTTCTGGGGGTCCCTGGAACAAAATATTTTGAGATGGGGGTCCCCGACCAAATACATTTAAAAAAAAGAAAAGTTCTACAAGCTCATAGCGCGGCACTCGGCCGCGCTATGAGCTTGTAGAACTGCTATTTTTTGAATAACCAAAGAAATCTTAAAATGACACACATGCGTTCCCGGTCACAAGCAGCACCATTGCCCGCTGGCAGAAAGCCCTGTTCCAAACCTCTCTAACGGCTCCATAATACAGTTTGGTCTGAAGGTGTGTGGCGGCCCAAAGGTGGAGTAAACTAATCATAGCCCAGGAAGGACAAGGAAAGTCATTTTTAGACTGAAATGCATTATCCTGACTACACTGGACCACAGTACAGGTTACAGTAGACTGTAAAAACAACGGACCCATTAACAGTCCATTTTCACACGCGCCGGTCTAAATGAACTCATTAACTGCCAGAGTAAAACATCGTCTATTAGCCGACCTTGCCGGCGTTTTTGAGCATTTTTACTAACCTTTCAAGAGCCACAGAATATTTCGCTACAGGATCGAGTTTCTCTGCTTCCATCGGGAGAAAAAAAGGCGTATCACCACGACCCTCCGTTCTTCAGTTATTGACTGTTGAATATAGCTTGTTCTCGCCAAAAACGCTGAAAAAACAAGACATAAAGACATTAACATTAGATCGGACAGGGCTGGGTTTGTTGTGATCACATTATTTCCGGGTCTACTCTTCTCCGGAAGTCATATAGGATCACTCATAGGTTGGCGAACAGCGCCTTCTAGCGTCAAACACTGAAAACACTGAAAACACGTCATTGGCAGTGAATGAGTTAACACAATAAACATTTTACACGTAACATTATTCGACTGAAAGGGATTTAACGATACATGGGTGACAAAGATCTGAAGACTAACTATAAGCTCAGCAGCAGAATAACTTTGACCATGAGGTTATAAAGTATAGTGTTTATTGCTGCTCGGGGTTTAAGTAATTGATCAAACTATGAAGTATTTTAAACTGACTACACAGCTATCTGTGCATGAAATATTCACAGCAATCCTCTACACATGTGCTTGTTTTTATATCTAGGGCCACAGGCTGAGTACGTTTAGTTGAGAGTATACAGCAAATCCTGGGAGGCCAGTGGGTAGGTACACAGTGAAATAACAGTGAAACGCAGAGTTAAATGAACACAGTGGATTCTTTTGTAGGTTATGCTCTGAAGCAATGTTGTGCTGCAAATATACATTATGTCCCTGTTTGTGGTAAAATGTCACTATATGCATGAGTTTCACATTATTACAAGTTGATGTACGTCACAAGCAGTAAAGCCCTTGTGCTAATAATTAGCACATCCATACCAAATCAACAACAATCCCACATGCATGCACACACACACACACACACACACTCACACTAATGACCTTTTTTTTGCAGAGCTTCAAAGCATGGCTTCAGGTCTATACATTGCGTCACTCTCTATAGCAGTGCTTCTCAACCATTCTCAACCAACTCAAAGACCTCCACACACACACACACACACACACACACACACACACACACACACACACACACACACACACACACACACACACACACACACACACACACACACACACACACACACACACACACACACACACACACACACACACACACACACCCCCTCATCAGATAATCTATTAAAGGTAAACACCAACAAACCTGATCTGATTATGTATTCACCACGTGTGCCGTGTGAATTCACTGCACCGTAAAATCCTCAGTGTTAACTTAACTCAGAGAGTGTACAAATGTGTGTCTCTCTCTCTCTCTGGATTTTAGTGTGTGTACAGTAGATAACTGGACCGCCAGGCAATCACTTGTCTGCTTCGCTAAACTGCAACGTAAATAACCTGATGATAATTATACAATGCAATTAGACATTGTATTAAGATTGCCGTGTGTGTTTTCTGCTAATAAGTATGCCATAATCCACCGCAAATTACACCATAATACTTATATGCCAACTCCAATCAGCGTCAAATCAATCGCGGTAAACACATTTCATAACAGGCTAATACATGAATAACACAACAGCTAAACAGACAGCAGAGTAAGAGTATGGCTACGCAAAGTATAATGCCTATACCATTTTTCCATCTGAGTTAATTAAAGTTGATTCCCCTTCAGTGTTCTCATTATAACTAATTAAATACGGTAGTAATTGACATTCCGCAGGTCTACGGCAGAGATCTAGGTGGATATAACACAGCGAGCCCGCTTAAATCTGATGAGCTCTACTACAATGTATAGATATATACATGCTTTGCTGCATATTCTGTGAGTCTGATACTAAATTACCCCCCCAATTCTGAACATTTCCCCATTGTTCATTGCTGCCAAGTTTTGTATGTTTGTTAGTTTGTTTTTCTGCTTCCAATGCTGATGAAATACAGTATAGATGTGCATTTCGCGCAAATTTGACATATCTGAGATTAATTTACAACCCCCACACACAAATCTAAACTATAGTTTATTCCCTATTGCAGGGGTTTTCAACCTTTTTCGTGCCAGGAACCCCTAAATTGATATACATTTGGCCGCGGACCCCGATCTGAAAATGTTTTGTCGACCCAGAAAAAAAGATTTGAGTTAAAAATGTTCGCTTTAAAAAATATATATTCACACATTTTCAAGATTTTTCAAAAATAGCAGATCTACAAGCCCATAGTGCGGCACTCGGTGCCGCGCTATGAGCTTGTAGATCTGCTATTTTTGAATAGCCAAAGCTAAGTGGTTAAAATGATTGTGACGCTATGTTAATTAACTTAGCTGGGGACCCCCTGGTACCCCCCCCCCAAGGACCACTGGGGGTCCTCGGACCTATGGCAAATCCCCCACTGGATGTTTGTTGCTAAAGTTCCTTTTACAGAATATTTAGAGTGTGGATCTTGGCTTGCCTGGACTTTTTAACCTTATTTCTATCTTTTTATCTCATCTCATCTTTATATCTATTTATTCATATTTATTATCTTGCGGTATTAACAAGCTGCACCAACATTTCACAGCTTGTACCTGTATGAGTGAGTGGCAAATAAAACCTTATTTATCTTGAATAATAATAACTTTATTTATATAGCACCTTTCAAAAACATTGAAGTCACAACGTGCTTTACAATAACAACAGTTAATATACAATACAAATCTGAAATTAATTTCATAAATAGTACAACAGTTCATAATCTAAGAAAAAGCTGTGCAATAGAGGTGAGTTTTTAGAAGAGATTTGAGTTTGCCTGCCTGAGGAGTTAAAACATCAGATATACGAAGGAGCTTGACCATTTAGGGCTTTAAAAAACAAGCAGTACACTCTTAAAATCAATTCTAAAACTCACAGGTAAACCAGTGAAGGGCCGCAAGGACTGGTGTAATGTGCTCACTTCTTTTTGTGTGGGTCAGGAGCCTGGCAGCTGCGTTTTGTATCGTTTTGTCTTTGAATATTTCGCTTACTGATCCCTGAATAAAGTGCATTGCAATAAGTCAAGTCTGGAGGAGATAAAAGCGTGGATGACCTTTTCTAGGTCTGCAGCTTTAAGGAAGGGCCTGACCTTTGCTAGTTGTCTCAGCTGGACAAAACAGAATTTGAACTACTTTGGTCACCTGGATGTCAAAGACAGCTCTGGGTCAAACATGACACCAAGGTTACGGGCCTTATTTTTTAACATTTTTGGAGAGGGCACCGAGACTTGAAGTGAGATTATCAACTGTTTGTGTGTTGGGGCAGGAGGGGGGGGGGGGGGAATATGTATTATAATATTTCACTAGCTAGCTTTAATAGTACCATATAGTTGAGCTTACCAACTAGCAATCTGGGAACCCATCGTCAAACAGCGCCCTCTGCTGTTTTTCACTTTTGCATTTGACTCTGGGCGGAGGAATTAACTAGAGCCATGCTCACTGGAAACCGGGGTTTGGACATGCCTTCAGCCTTCCACTTCTGGTGGTGCCTATGTTTTCATTCCCACTAACAATATTTCTCCACGGAACACTAACACCATTTCTCCCAAAGAACATGGATCGTTTTGGTTATAAGCCCACTTGTTTCTATGATGAAAGAGCAAGTTAAAATGTTACCAACTTTCCGTGGTTTTGTCGGCTTCGAGGACGCTATTGTTAAATGAGTTTCGGTTTGTTTCCAGTGGGAAGCGAGCCGCACACATGTAAATCCCGCCCCCTTCATTTGATTGGGTAAAGCACGGCCTGCTTCCTGATCTGAAGGCACGCCCACTTGTAGCCAATGTGCATGGGTTCTCAACACGGCTCCCGACAGATTCAAGCGCAGCTATGAATCTGTTCTTGAGAGATTAACCAACTAGTGGTCCAACTCCTGTTTTCAATGTCACTGCTCTCCCTTCAAGACTACATGCTAAGTTCCTCAAATAAAAAAATAACACCTTGCAGTAATATGCCTCCATATCCAGTTGACATTTACATCCATCTCCGTCCAGACTCGTAATATACTGTATGTGTTTGTGAGGTTTCAGTGACCTAACCTTGACATTTTACCACTTACTTCTAATCAGTTCATCTTTGAGCCAAATGTCATGGTATTGCCTCGAGGAGTTGCTGATATTGTGTTCCACGTGAATGGGCCGAACATCAGGTTCCAGTGACCTTGACCATTAATGACCTACTTTGACGTTCTTGAGATATCGCTGTCGCAAGGTTAGGACAGACGGATGGAAAACATAATGCCTCTGGCCATCGGCTGTCCACCGGAGGAGGCATAAAAAATATCTCTTTATTTTCCTAGAATACATTTAAACATCTAGCCTACCGTATGTGATATATGTCACTATTGATATCACTATGTGATTGCGCTAAATCTTGCCCGGGCGTGAGGGTTAAATTTGGCACTGAGAAGCAATGCACTTCACAAGACTGCCTTTGATAACAGAGAAGTCAAACGACGGTGGTCTACACTGAATGTAAATGGGAACTTAACTAGAGAGTCATGCAGGCCATGTGACTTTCTGCTCCTCTCATATACGTTATATGTTCATATACTTCCTCATCAAAGGAAGATTTCTTTTTTTTATGCTCCTCCAGTTTCAGTGATTCTCATACTTTTCTTTTCGTGTCGAATGGTCTGATGATTATGGTTTCTGGCCAATTTCCTGACATGCCACGTTCCACTAGGGTAGTGAGTCACAGAGTCACAGACAGTAGAGTTCTCAAGTGTGTTCTTCCTTCAGTTCTGCCTCTATCATGGCCTCTGAGAGCATGCCTCTCAATCAGACTAACCCATTCAGTCCCGGAAAGCATATGTCATTTTAGATTTGGCTATTAAAAAAAAGCAGAAATACAAGCTCATAGTGCGTCTCTTCATGCTGCACTATGAGCTTGTAGATCTGCAATTTTTGAAAGACCTTGAAAATGTATGCAAATCTTTGAATATATTTTTAAAGCGAACATTCTTTACTCAAATCTTTGCTTCTGGGGATCCCTGGAACCAAATACGTTAGGGGTCCATGGCCAAATACATATCATTTTGGTGGTCCTTGACATGAAAAGGTTTGAGCACCACTGATATAGCAATAACATAGGTTTTTCAGAAAACTGTTAGGATTTAGAAGACACTTTTAGAATCGGCCTCATAGGTCTTAATGGGCTAAAGGACTAAGGGGCCGTGATTTCTGGGCTCAGCTTAGTCGGAAGTTATTCACGATGCACAATGCTTCCAACAGTGGAGATCTCAGCAGGGTGTAGATTAACTACGATCAAAATGACTTGACAGGACGTTGGAATATGCAAAATAAAGCTCGGCTTTATGTAGGAAAAAATTGTGGCATACAAAATAACAGAAATGATCCTTTGGCATCACTTGGCATTCACGCTTCTTGCTCTC
The DNA here is from genome assembly GCF_963280865.1 of Gymnoscopelus braueri. NCBI lineage: Eukaryota > Metazoa > Chordata > Actinopteri > Myctophiformes > Myctophidae > Gymnoscopelus > Gymnoscopelus braueri. The sequence continues at coordinate 8,759,593 of NC_137614.1, forward strand.
TGGCATTACTCAATATTAACTGAATAACAACAATAGAATCCTGTTATCTTCTTACATCCGGTTTTAGCCGCAAAGCATTGTAGAACATGCAGTTTCTTGAGTTAACCCTTTGTGCAATACAATAGAAATAAGTCTCAATTCAATGTCAATCAATGTTTCACAAAAGGAAATCAATGTCAATAGACTGTATTAAATTAAATCAATCTTTTTAACTGTTTCTAACTGTACATAATAACGTATGAATTTAGCAGCTTTCAAATTAATTATGCAAATGAATTAAAGTCACCATTCTAACCATGTAACCCATTAAGTTACAACACAGGGAAAAGTAGAAAGCCTTAGATCTCCACAAAAGTCAGAGTTTCAGGAGCAAAAAATAAATAGACATATTACAAAATGTCATGGAATAAATAATGTAAATTAAACAAAGGAAAAGTGAGTGAATGAATGAAAGAATACATTAATAATATGCTGCACATCATTATAAGGGGTGGTACAGAGGACATCAGGGCGGGGGGGCTGGAAGCAATATTTTTGAAAGGGTGCACTGAGTTGCTGTTGGTGGGCTTAAGATTGATTTGGTTGAAAAAGTGACACAAAATTGCAGCCACCCACCAGGCAGAGTTGATGTGCAAGAGATCTTTTGTGTTTGTTGAGTGTGTAAATATCGGACTCAGTGTGCAAAGGCTTTTACTCCAACTTAAGACAAATTTATACTCCTAAGTATGAATCACTTCAGGCTTTAATGGATGCTTAGTGGAACATTCCTAGACGAACTGCAAACATCATTAAACTTGTACTAACCCTGCAATGCAATTAGCAGCCATCTTTGGCAGAGTTTCTCTTGTAGAACAGAGGGCATTACATCATTTATGCTCAGTGTAGCAAGGGCTAAATCATTCAGCGTGAGCAGCGAGCTTAGGCCCAAGTCAAAATATATAAAAAAATATGCCTCCCAGCCTTGATATTTCCTCCCATCTGCTGTAAACACAAGGAGCAGGCAGTGCAAAAAAAAAAGATCCTCCGAACCACTGATGCTCAAAGTGTGGATGCGCACGTGAGGTAGGGGGGGCGGGGGGTGTGGGTTGGTGGGGTATCTGATGGGACACTCTGGGGGAAGTAAACACAGGTTTTCCATTACAGCCAGCCACAGAGCCGGTGTCACCAGCGGTGGCGTATTAGGAGAGTTGAGAGTCCTATCTGTCACACATTACACAGCGCTCAGCTGGCCCCATGGTGTCAGCAGGCCCAGAGACAAGAACCAGACAAACAACATCGATAGAGGTGGGGAAGATGGAGTGGTATAAATCTGTTAGAAAGATATATATATATATATATCCTCGGGGTCCTGTCCTTGACACCTGGGCGGACAAGGCCCCGAGCTACCGGACACGGTTAACGTGTTTAGCTAGCGCCAGCTAGCTCGTGCTTCGACCAGATTTTTTTAGTCGCTTTTGTTTGTTGTCGTCGGGCCGTTAGCGGAGAGCTCGTTTTGTTACCGCGGCGACATCAAAGCATCCCGCTCGCTCCGTCCGCCTCGCGCCGAAAAAACAAGTGCACCTTTCTCGATCTTGTCGTGAAAGGTGCGCGCTGCGAGGACTAACAACCCTAAACTGTGGTGGACAAAGTACTCAACCCAGTACTTGAGTATATATACTCCTCAAATATTACTCCACTACAAGTCAAAGTTGCTCTGTCAAATATGTACTTCAGTTCAAGTACTGGAGTAATTGCTTTAAAAAAATACTTAAGTATTCAAAAGTACATGGTTTTTAAAAAATGACCACCACTGACCCCTAAAGTAGTGCAATAGGGTCATTCATAATGTACTGCTTGGGCAGAATAATGGGTAAACTAAAAAAGTCATGGACAAAATAATGCATGTGTGGGGTGAGTGTCCCCCGTGCCAATAAAACACTAAAGTGGACTGTCATAATGAATGATTAAACGTCGTTCAACTTTGATGTTACGCCTGCATGTGAGCATTTTTGCAGAGAACTTTTTGATGTAATGGACAAGTTTGTCTCAAAGCAGTGCAAAGTGGAATGCAAAGTGGAATGGCAAAACAGGGACCCACTGGATTAACAGACTTTGCTAGGTCAAACTCGCGACCGATAAAAATGTGTCCGCGACCCAAACATTGGTCCCGACAGTGTTTATACTGTACGTCAGATACCCCCTGACCTATAGACCCCCCCCCCCCCCCCAATTTGTCCGAGCACAAATTAAGCTGTACGTGTCTCTCTCTCGCTCTGTCACACACACACACACACACACACACACACACACACACGTTGGCAGAGATGAAAACAAAAACAAAATACACCAGAAGAATCATTTGTTTTGTCCTTGCAGACAACAAGTTCAATGTGGTCTTTCCAGGATAACAGATGGTCTATGATTACAGCAAAGTATGTTTATGAAAATACCTGCTTGATCTTTTCATTAAAAAAATGAGTATTTGTAGTGATCCCTGGGGGGAAATAACTTCTACATTTGCAGTAGCAAAAATAGCTTTATAAGAGTCCGATAGTGAACCAAATACTATTTATTCAGTTTTATTTGTGTTCATTTCAAGAGAGTTATCACTGAACTCAACCACTTTGTTCATGCCATGTAGGTACTAGTCCAGGGTTGTTTGAGTTCCTTAGTTTGTTTTTATGAATGATTAAGCACGATTTAGAAAACAGGGCTCATGCCACTCAAGCTCAAACCACTACACGCAATTCACACAAGACACAACCATACACACAGGTAGCAGAACCCTAACCCTCAGATATTTTGCAAAATTAAACATTTAATTAAAAACTGTCCAATAATTTATTTAAAAAAACAACAACTTTGGCACCTTGTGGCACACACATGGTTCATACGATTTGATTCTATTTGAGTCAGGCCCCGTTTAGACAACAACGGTCTAGAGCAGGGGTCTTCAACGTTTTCAGGCCAAGGACCCCCTAGCTGAGAGAAAGATGAAGCCCAGGGACCCCCTCTATTGTTTAAAATTGTGTGTTCAGATATTTTACTTGGTCTGCTCTTTTTCCCCTCTACACCATACCTCTTTGCCAAAAATAGCAGATCTACAAGCTTCAAGCTTGTAGATCTGCTATGTTTGGCTAAAGTTCTCCTCAGAAAAGGGATGCTACAGTATAGGGTTCAAGTTGTTAATGTAAAAAAAATAATAATAATCATATCATATAATATCACACAAAGATTTGGCGGCCCCCCTGTGTCATATCGCGTCATATCCTGCAGAATGCCACCAGACCATTATTGGTTGGGTAGCTTGTCAATCGAGAGTGGGGGCGGGGAATGAATGCTATTGGTTGTGTAGCTTGTCAATCAAATCATCTCGCCCCTCCTAGATCATAACCTACTTTATCGTCAATTTAAAAATAAATGGGACCATAGTTTACCAAAACGCATATCATGATGATTGAAAGGAGACTTTAAACTAGCAACTGGAAGCATATAGAATGTATGACCATTTATATTAAGGCAAGAAAATCGAGTCTAAAGTTTGTCAAAAACACATCCGCTTGCGTTAAGATACATTCTTTCTGACACCAGCAGGGGTAAAACAGCGAAACTACAGGCCATTCATATGAACTGTCTCTTCCATATTGGAGTCAATGTAAAAATCTCAAGCTGGCCCCTTGGTATCAACAAACAGCTGTGATAGGAAGTAGAACGGGAGTGGTTCTATCTGGCAGCGCGTCACACCGCCACCTAGCCACCTGCATGCACACTACAGCGTTTTCAATCACTTTGGCGTCTCCCTGTAAACGCAGAATAAAATGTGAGGACGCTACGGCACTTTGTCGTTTTCTGTTCTGATCGTTACCGTGTAAACGTGGCCTCAGTTTCAAACTGCAGTGCTCAATCTGAAACACTTTTCTACTTTTCTAATTATGCTGTAATTAGATGTTTTTCAGAGAGAGTGAAGTACCTACCGTACATGAATATGTTGAATAAAACACAACACACAAGACCAGTAGTGCATACCAGAGTGGTGCATAATGAAAATATGTATTTCTCTCTGTGGGACGGCTGATGGCTGATTTAAGCAGTCACACCTGGCCTGAGTCCAATTAGTTTGACTCAGACCTGCTGTGACTGCTTAAATCAGCCGTCACACATCCCACACTCTCCACGTTGTACTGATTTTGACTGCAGAGTAGAGAGAGAGAAGTTGTTTTTCAACTGCATGTGCTCTTGACAGAATTTACATTTCCAAAGTCAGGTTTCACTAACTCTGTGTTTTTATTTTATTTTAGATATATAACAGCCGATCATCAGAATACTTTCAAATGTATTGATTTGGTGCATCTGTATGGCAATTGTCTATAGGCCTATAGATTGAAAACAAGGGGCCAGCTTGAGATTTTTACATTGACTCCAATACAGAAGAGACAGTTCATATGAATGGCCTGTAGTTTTGCTGTTTTACCCCTGCTGGTGTCAGAAAGAATATTCTCTCAATGTAAGTGGATGGGTTTTTACGTTTAGACGTACTTTTCTTACCTTAATAAACATTGTCATAAATACTATATGCTTCCAGCCACTAGTTTAAAGTCTCCTTTCAATCATCATGATATGCGTTTTGGTAAATTATGGTCCCATTTATTTTAAAATTGACGATAAAGTAGGCTATGCTCTAGGAGGGGCGGGAAGATTTGATTGACAAGCTACACAACCAATAGCATTCATTCCCCGCCCCCGCTCTTGATTGACAAGCTACCCAACCAATAGCTTTCTTTGGGGATTGATTTCCGGTTCCTGTTCCCGGTGCGCTTTTTGGCATTTATTAGAGATGGCGGATTTCAAATTCCTGAACAATCGGCTTCAATTTCGGTCTGTAGAAACCAGAGGTCTGGCTTTGTCCATCTCTTTTATACAGTCTATGATTGAAAAGCATAGTTGAACTCGCACAATGTTGGGGAACTATGCAACATTGGTCATGATGGCAGAAGAAAGCCAGAGAGAGAGAGAGAGAGAGAGAGAGAGAGAGAGAGAGAGAGAGGGGGAGGAGAGGGAGAAACAGGACAAATGTTGATGTCCTCACAGGCATAGGTAGTAATATCAATGTGTGTGTGTGTGTGTGTGTGTGTGTGTGTGTGTGTGTGTGTGTGTGTGTGTGTGTGTGTGTGTGTGTGTGTGTGTGTGTGTGTGTGTGTGAGCATCGTGATGTTCCTGGTTGCATTGTTTATATAACCACATCATCCCACTCACAACCTGTTTTAGTCACAACCTCACAACATGCCGTACTTAAGTGTGCCTTTATGTCTTCATGGCGAGGCGATGACTATTTCACGGTGAGGACACAATAAAGGGCAGAAAATGAAATGATGGCAGCCGTGCCGTGCCGTGCGTTCTCTTCCCAGAGGGTGAGCTATATAGCTGCTCTTCAAAGGGGAAACGAAGCGTTCAGACTCGGACCTCGCTTTGCTCATGCTAGACCTTGATGCTCTGCGGCTAAAATAATGCGAGTTCGAAATACATTATGCCCCCTAAACGATGACGAATGCACCTTGAAGTTGCCGGTCAGTACATTCTATGGAGCTGGGCATGTGCCTTAATTATCCACATGCACACTGGGAGCAGGCAAGCAGCATGTTATGAAATAAACTTTAGTCACTATTGTTGGTGGGGGTTTAGTTTGGGCTTCTGTGCTGCTGCTATTGTTGTTGCTGTTATTTTAACCACCATGAACGCTTGCATCTCTATTCTGGGCAAGTCATAATAGGGGAACATTCAGACAATATAGCAGACTCTACAAGCACACAATGCGTCAGCTATTTTCAGCAAAGAGATGTGGTGTAGACGGGGAGAAAAAAGGAGGGGACCAAGTACAGACCCCTGGTGGACCCCGGTCAATGAAGTATATAAAGTGGTTAGAGTGTGTGTGTGTGTGTGTGTGTGTGTGTGTGTGTGTGTGTGTGTGTGTGTGTGTGTGTGTGTGTGTGTGTGTGTGTGTGTGTGTGTGTGTGTGTGTGTGTGTGTGTGTGTGTGTGTGTCTGTGTGTCTGTGTGTGTGCGTGTGTGAGAGAGAGTGAGTGTGTGAGTGAGAGAACTATTTCCCTTCTATGGTTGTGAGGCCTGGGGTCCTTGGGTTGCCAACCGAGAATTTGAAAAAAGTATAATCACCTAATTAAAAGAAAGTGACTGAGACACGCTCCATAACAAAGCCCTCACCTACAGAGAAACTCTGAAAGCCCCCTCAGCCAGCTGGCTCTGGGACTCAGTGGGCACAAACACAAGCAGAGCCACCAGACAGAGAACCCACTGGACTAAACCAAATTATACGAGAACACAATGGAAAGAATCAATCGAAAGCCAGATCAAATTGGAATGTTATTTTGGACCTAAACGAAGAATGCACAGTATGGCAGAATACCTGAGCTGTGACTGATCCAAAACTAAGGAAAGCCTCGACAATTTGTACAGACTAGTCTCAGACCTGGCTCCCAAGAGAAGACTGTGCACCCACTGCACACAAAACGTGGTGGAAGCTGAGCTACACTTTCTATAACTACCAGCCCACTGTACCAGGACATCAGAGACACATACTTCCCACAGATTACTAACACCCAAGGACATTTGAAAACATGACTAATAACGAAAGACGCCCATATCTTTTTTTTTCTCCACGGTTTTTGCAACCCATTTTTCACCCAGTGCCATTTGCCTAAACTTGTAATCCTGGGCGCTACTCTCCCTCTGCCTTCCTTCAATGCATGAGGAGTGAACAGGCCGATGCTTATCACCTAACAGGGGGGAGTTTTGTTATTCCAACCAGTTCCTTTCTCCTCCATCAGGCGCCCCGGCTGACCAGGGGGAGGGTACCTACCCTAGGGGACACGAGGAGAACATGCAAACTCCACAAATAAAGGCCCTTTCGTCAACCCCACCTAGGGTATAGGCACTGATGACGCGGAGGAGAGAACATGCCCCCAGCACCCACAGCGAAAAAGAAAGTACCACAATGCAGCACTTGCCGTAGCACTTGACCTAGCTTCGACGACCTTGCAGGCTTATGCGAAGGCAAAAATGTAATTTGGATAATTTGTAGACCTGGCATCCTATAGTGTGTATAGTTTCAATGTACAGATTGATATTATACCGTTTAGACTGATGATAGGTTCTTGGTTTACCTATGATTGATGATCCTAGATTACTATTTCTATGCATTTGATTTATTACCTCGTGTTTTCCTTGCTTACTGTAAATCACTCTGGATTAAGAGCGTCTGCCAAATGCCTACATTGTAAATTGTAAGGTGCAAACACAGCAGCACTATTTGAGAGCCAGGAGAAGGATGTCCAATCATAATATGAGAATATTATGTGCATTACTGCACTGTCTGTACCGGTGTATGATCTAACTAGTATACAGCATAGAAACAGAGCAACTACCTTTAAATACATTTGAGAAAATTGCTGTGATTTGTTTCAAAATGTATCACTATTTCTAACAGACAATGAATGCACCATATTTATGGTTTTGCAAGGCAGTTTAAACATATCTAGTTTAGTTTTTGCATTATTTGCTGCAAATTTGCAATGCGACAGCTCCGTTTAATTTTACATACATTTCTTATCTTTAATTGTTTTTTCTTTTTCACACTTGCTTTGGCAACGTACACGTATGTTTCTCATGCCAATTAAAAACCCATTGAATTGAATTAACATGGGGAGAGATGGGGGGTGTTTCTGTGCATTTCAGCTGTTATTGCATCATGTATGCATGGCACACTTGTATGTGTGCAGGTGTGTGTGGGTGGTGGACAAGCTGTAAGTCCAGCAGGGAGGTCTGAACACACACCAGCAGCTTTCCATGGAGCCGTTCCTCCCATCAGCCCCAGTAGTCAGTGGTGGAAAAAATACATATATTTATTTTTTACTTACTGTAAGTATTGGCATCAAAATATACTTAAAGTACCAAAAGTAAAAGTACTCATTATGCAGAAATATCCCATTTGCACAAGTTATCGTGACTAAATTATATAACAATCTTTTGAAAATAGCAGATTTACAAGCTCACAACACGTCGCATCGTGGCACATTGTGAGCTTGTAGATCTGCCATTTTCAAATGGCCGAAGCTTAAATAGGGCTGAAGTGGTTAATGTATAGTGGAGTAAAAAGTTAAATTACTGAAAATTGGAAATACTACAGTAAAGTAAAAAAAATGCCTCAAAATTGTTGTACAGTACTTGAGTAAATGTACTTAGTTACTATCCACCACTGACCAGCAGCTTTCGATGAAGCTGGTTCCTCCCATCAGCTCCAGTACAGTTAGCATGCTGTAGCAGTGTTGATTTCGTCGACTAAAACTATGACGAAAAATGTTGGTCGACTACCTTTTTTCACTGACGAAAACTAAATAAAAACTAAGCTATGATGACTAAAACTAAGACTAAATATATTGACAATTTTGTCAACAAATAAAAACTACTGTAAAATGTTAGTGAGGGACTAGTGGAGAAGAGATCCAATAGAACTAAGTTATTTTATGCTTGGTTGCGCTCGGGTGTTATGCCCTGAAAATAGCAGATCTACAAGCTCACGCCATCAAGGCACCGCCAAGATACATTTTAGTCGACTAAATCATCTGTACATTTTGTCGACCATAATCTTATGATATTTAGTCGACTAAAACTAGACTAAAACATTTCAGATGACTAAAATATGACTAAAACTATTCTAAAGACTATGACTAAAACTCAAAACTCAAAATTTGCTGTCAAAATCAACACTGTGCTGTAGCGCTACCCAATCCAACATACCCAGCAACCCCCCCGTGAGTCAGGAGACCTTGTGCGCCGCGCTTCATGTTCAACGGAGCAGCCTTTGCCAAGGACAGCCTTTTCACTTTGCAACCGTGGCAACAATTCAGTTTGAAAAGGCTTTGGTATCTACTGTACGTGAAGATAGTCAACAATAGACAGCCGGCATTCAACATGATGTGCAATTAGTCTACTGCAGGAAACCAATTTTCTCGCTGTATGCGGCACAAGTGCTATGTTCATTATTTGATGCAACTGTGTATGTGTGACAATGTACAGGAATGCAGTAAGTGTGTAGTGCGCGTGCGTGTGTGTGTGTGCGCGCGCCCGCGTGTGCATCTGTG